>NW_005187612.1:894425-916596 GCF_000239375.1 Pundamilia nyererei
GGGGAACTCTCCGAAGGAAAACGTTTCTTTCACGATTGCAGGGAAAGAGTGCAAAAGGTGTCATAGCAGCACTGGCTGCGCTGCAGCTTTCTGCGAGAATTTTTTTTTTACAATAAAAATGGCAAGGTATCGATTGATATAAATAATGCCCTGTAATACGCCTGAGAGGTTTAGTTTGACTTCTGAACACTGTAGGACGAGGATGGGGGGGGGTGGGGGAGATGATTGCCTATGTGCTATTTAAGTGCTAGATTTTTTTCTCCTAGTGGATTCTATTTAAGCTTCTACTGGGGGCATTTGGACAGGAAGTTAGAAGACACCACACTCCTGCAGTCCAATATTTCCTTTAACATACTCTACGGGGCTTCTGCTAGGGAAGCGTCTCAGGAATTGACATATGTGCATATCGTATATACATTTATACAAATCTACTACTTATAAAATACTTTCTAAAGGCTTGCTTGAGCCTGTCTGGAACTGATTTCAACAGGTCTCACTAGCATTAGTCGGTGTGTGATTGTTGCGCAGTCACAGGCCACTTCACTGATGTGTTTAAGGCATCTACTTGGGAATTGCATTAGGCGACATCTAGAATAGCACGGCGTAAAGATTCGGAAAAACGCGCGCGACGCTATCGGCTGCGGCTCTCGGGGAGCCGAGACAGAACGGGATTCTACGCAAAAATGATTTCTTCAAATGATTGTCGCGCTCAAGTCAAGCTGTCTCTCCAGTGGAAGAAGAAGAAAGAAGAGCTCCTTCAAGGTCACACGCTAGCACCCCAGGTGGAAAGTTGAAAGTAAGAGTCACAGTAGACCAATCAGTGACTTTGCAGCCGCAGCAAGCCCAAGGGTGCATCATTTTAAGATAAGTACTTCTAGAAAAATACCACCCCTCCTCCCAAATCTCCCAAATTCATAATACACGGGAACTTGTCTCACCGTCATTCGGTAGGCCTACAAGCTAAAGAAAGAAAAAAAGGAGAAAAAAAAGACCTTGTCTCACACTGCATAGAAAGCAGTCCCCACTTTGGTCGATAAAAAAGGAAAAGAAAAAAACACCCACAACAACAACAACAACAACAACATCATCAACAACAACAACGACAAACAACGATATCAACAAAATAAATGCATTACAATATTATCTATCTCCAAACTAGCCTCTAATAATTGACGCATCTATAAGCACTACCTACATAGGCAAAACTTGGTATTGCATAATTTTCATAATTCTGAATTCCACCCTCCACAATAGTAACTGGAAGATGAACAAAATGAGCATTGAGAAAAAAAAAAAAAAAAAAAAAAAGGAAAACAAAAGATGACAGGTTATTAGAAAAACCACCAAAATACTGAAAACAAACAAACAAACAAACAAAAAAATGCTGGTTGATTACAAACTTTAAAACGGCAACTATACACAGCCTTGATATGCAATGTAACTGTGACATAGAGTAGTACATGAAGTTAAAAATCAACAATTTCATTCAGAGTACAAAACAATTCTTATCATAAAAATGTTAATTTTTTTTTTCTATAATGATAAATGCAGCAAAAAACAAGTGTAGTGATGTCTCTATATTCAAAGGCAAGGCACGTAATGTGGACTATATGTCATCGTGCAAATTAAGAGTACTGGAGAGATTTTTTTTTTCCTCGTATATAAATATGTCTGGACTGGAGAGGCAATGGCCGTGAACACGCCACGCGCAATTCTTGATTTCGGGGATTTGCCACCACCTGGATTCGGAATTTCAGCTTTCAACCTCTTCCACTTTAGAGTTAACCTTGCACAAACTGTAGCTTTACCCATAAGCCCACGCTACATTTGCATGAATAATACAAATTTTCCCATGAATTAACACTTCTTATTTTCTTTTTTTCCGTAAACATAAGCTTTAGAAGCTGTTGGCCAAATGCGTATGCTCTTGATCTCATCGTGAACATTTATGCGCACTATGTGCATCTCGTTTTCGTTACTTACGATTTTTCTGAAATAAATAAAAAAAAAAAATCTCCCCATAATGATGGGAAGGGCTCAAAATAAGTGCTGGTTTTGCTCAGCGCTGCACAGGTAGCTTTAATGCTCGCCTTCAACTGCCTTTCCTACTTAATGTTTTTACTTAATTTTTTTTTACTTTTTTCCACGCGAGGAGACGGATATCGTGACTGAAATCAAATTCAGATGTTTCTCAAACATTTTACCCATAAAACATTTCATATTTATCCCCCTTCCTTTAGAGTCTTAGGGCTGACAGACTGATAGCTTCCCTTCAAAAATTCAATTGCACTTGCCTCTGTCGCATTTTTTTTTTTTTTTTATATTCCTTTTTTTAAAGGAGATGCTAATTCTTTCGTGAGGGGTCCAATCTCAAGCCTAGCATTTAGTGTTGTTTTGAAAACTGCATTTAGAGTTCTCAACCTTTACCCATAAAGCCCCTTTCAGACATGCACTCCTCTCCATTAATCTGACAGCATCTTAACATTTACGGGCAGCTTTCGACACGGCGCAGGTCTCAGTCGTACTGACGGACAGGCATGCACAAGTTTACCGTACAGAAGAGGGCGTTTTCACTGTTTTCACAGCAGATATTTTAACATATCAAAGCAGGAAAGGGTGCAACATGCAGATGTTCTGTGACGACCCACTGGTGTCACCACTTAACGCTCTAGGTAACCTCTTAACCATCACTTTTCAATTGGAAAGCTGTGAACTGGTGCGGTTTTTAGCCAAAACATGTCCCACAGGACAGGAACTGCTATCTGTCTGGATGTTGGATGACGCTCCAGATGATGGCAGTTTACCCCACCAGCACCCATCCTAACTTGTGCAGACTTTGTTGCCCTTTCAGCCAGGAGGGTTTGCTTTTGGCGTCCAGCGTTGCCACTGAAGAACATCCTGTGCCCATCTCAGAGATGCTGCTGGCTCAGACCAAGTAAAAAGGTCGGGGAAGTCCTGCTGTTGCGTTTGCTTGCTCACTGACCAGCTTGCCATGACTTACTGGGACACTTAATGAAAACTGAGCCATCATCCTGTCATGTGGAAATGTCTCCTGTGAACAGGGTCTGTGGCGGCGAAGAGAATTAAATATCGCCGGGCACATCTTGCGGCCACAAATGCAGCAAGCCTTTTGCACATACCGAGGCTGTCTGCGGCGCTGCCGTGAGGAGCGTTCACGTAAGAGTTACCGGTGTCTTAATCGCTTTGACAAACCCGTGAAGCCATGTCTGAAAGGGGCCTAAGTGTTTACATTAATTCATGAAGTAAGTAGCAGTAAAGAATAAACAAAGTCAACACATTTTTCTGAACAAAGAGTCGTATCACAGTAAACTGAAATCAAATGGAAGAAGAAACACTCTGAATTCACAAGTTTTTGTTCCTATGGTGCACACAGTGAATCGTTTGATGCGGGAAAGCCTCTTCTCAAGAGGTCTCAGTTGGAGAGCTTAGAGTCTCTGAGCCATCCACCAGGCAGAGGTTGTCAAATATGCAGACCCCCTCACTTATGCGTGTGTGTGTGGGTGTGTTTGTAAATCTAGATTTTACATCTTCCTCCAACATGGAAAAATAATAGGAATCGCCGCTAAGAGACTAGAGTGTCATGCAATAAAACATTAAGGCATCTATACATCACAGTATCTGAATGGATTGCAAAGTTCTGCAACACACAACAACTGACTGGTGGGTGGTAGGTGTGTGTGTTTGTGTGTGTGTGGGCCGGGGTGAGGAGACAGCAGACCTGAAGCTTCTTGGTTTTTTTTTTTTTCTTCTTTCCTCTGAACGAACCCTCATCTTCACTTCAGGGCCAGTGTCCATCATTGGGAGGGACGGGAGTGGGGAGGGAACAAGGAGGGGCTGGGATGAGGGTTGGGGGGGGATAGTAGAGAGGGTTATGCAGCGCTTGCTGCTTTGCTGGTTTCATCCATGACTGTGGACACCTGTAGTGCTAGCTCCGCACTACCAACGCCCCCACCCATCTATCCACCCTGGGGGTCATCCGGCCTCTGTGTGATCAGTTCCCTGTCTCGGCGGGGACCAGGGGCTCACCAATGATGTTTATGCTGTAGTTCTGGTGGACATTTGTTGGCAGAATCGGAGTCCCGTTCGACACTTGGAATGGAACTAAGCTCGCCCAGGTACCAGGACTGTGGAGACAGAGAGACACAGAGAGAGACAAAGAGATTACTCCTGTGCCGTTTGCAGTCAAAATCTGATTCTTTCACCCAGTTATCCTGAACGCTGCTTCGCTAATGACCAGCTCTGCTGTCATTGAGGTTCGTGGTCTCGCTGTTGGTTTGTTCAAACGCAGATAAACAAAAAAAAAGCTCGTTAAACTAAGCTGAGGGGATCCCACTTGATTCCCAGTGAAGGACATCGTGTGAGAGGGCCGTGACGCAGCCGCTCTTCTGTGCATTAACGGCGGTGGAGAAAAGCGCGTTGGGGGGGGGGAGGAGCGCGATTGGTAGTGGCGGCGGCGGTGAAGGAGGAGTGGTTGTGGGTAAAAAGTGTGGGGGTCCCTACACAAAGCTGTTCCATCCCTATTCATCTCACGCTAATGGCAAAACAACACAGTGATTGTTCCTGGGGAGCAACGGTGCTAACTGAAAACGCGAGCGGGAACAAACAGCATGTTGTTCCCGAGGGGTGCTGCGCAACGTAGATGTCAGATAATTAGCCCCCCCTTGCTCTTTTCTTCCCCGCAGGGCCCCAGTGTGCACTCATCTAACCCCCTCCCACCTCTCGTATCACTCCCGCTAAGTATGAAAATACCTGTGTTACACTTTTCACCAATAACCGATGCACGCATACGAAGCATCAGCACGCTGTTGCAGCAGCTGAAACGTGATGGATGGAAAAAAAGAGCAGGAAACAGATAAAAGTGAGGAACGCAGGAGTGAAGGGAAAATGCAGAAAAAAGGAAAGAAAAGGAAAGCAGGCTTAGATGGGAAAAGGGGACAAGGAGGTTTTGTTTTTTGGGGGTTTTCTTCACATGAAACAAAACACAAGACAAGCCTCGAGTCTGATGATGCTCCTGTGCAGAGACTCGACTCTTTGTGAAACTTCAGTATTAGAACAACACTGTCTGGGCTCATAAAAGCAACTCATCAACCAGTCTGCATTTTTTACAAATCACCAGTCACCGCTCTTTTACTTAAAACAATGGAAGTGCAAATTCAATTCACCTCACGGCCCGAGAGGCCCGACTCGCTAATAAAGAGTGAAAGACAGAAAACACAAGAGCCGAGGAGACGCATTCAAAACAAAAGCAAACATCACTCAAGTTTTAGGTTGCGTTTCAGTGCGCAAAGTGTTAAAAAAAGACTTCAAGGCTAATCCTCTCTAGCAGTTTTTTTTTACCGTCCAGCCCGTCCTCGTTCTATCCTCTTCCCTCCCTCCTTCTCTCTTTCACTCTGCCAAAAATCATCGGACAGGAAACGGGGGATTAAGTTTTTCCTACCTTTCTGAACAAAGAGCGCACAGAGCGGCCAAGGACTGCAGCGCTCTCCTTTTCTTTCTTCCTTCCTTCCCTTCTTTTATCTCGCAATGTTTCGCTTTTCTTATGAAACGCCTCTCAGGTAATGACTTACATTGTTTAGTAGGTGTGTGCGGGGGGTCAAACAGCTACAAAAATGCACTTTTTTTTTTGCACAGATCAGTTTTAAACTGGCTGCCTGTCCGCACCTGCATCCTATAAGTAGGTTTTTTGTTTTGCAGTACAGAATAACTCTGCATCAGTGTCTGTGCATGCATTAGGGTGTGTGTGTGTGTGTGGGGATCAGTTGCCTCATTAGTATGACTGAACTTGTGCAGGAACTAAGGGCCCCATTCACAGGAAGTTAGATGTTCAGGCATTTTGTCCCCTGTAGCTTTTAAATAATTAAAAAGACATAACATAAAGACAAACATTTTATTTGAAGCTATTTGTTGTTGTTGCAATCTTAACCGGCATCAGTGCAGCTCCTCTAGATTTTGTCTCCACACGAGCAGCTCTGAGCACGGCTAAAAGACCTGACCTCCATCGCCGCGTTTCCTTAGGTAACCTTCAAGATGGCCTCCCCCTGCACTGTCCGGCTCCCAAACCTCACTAATTCTACTCCCCGCGAGCACAGCCTGGCCATACAGCGTGCTTCGTTTAAGGATTAGCTCCCTAAATTAGATTATCTAATGGCATCTTAATGGATTGCTGACCCATTTCCTGCACAATAGCAACATGCGAGTCTGGCAGCTTTTTAATTTGAGGGCTAGTACTGAAGAGGCCTAGCGAAGCGCCCCATTTAAAGGGGCGAGCAAGATAAAGGAGAAATCAAACTGATCTCATCTGTATGTTGAACGATTGGGCGTAAATAATCCATCAAAGAGGGAAAAAAAAGTGTAATAGAATTACCGTCCCCATCCTCGCAATAACTAAACTGAATCCAGTCGGGATCTATTCTATCTTTTCTTATTACTGTACGAGTCACATGGCGAAAGGAGGAGGAGTGAGCTGGAGTGCGAGTGGAAAAAGAGACCTCAGGCTTGCAGCGGGGGACATTTTTCTCTGCTATCTCTACTGGCCCATTAGGAGGCCTTTCGAAGGGGGTTCTGCTGTGTGCGTTTGTGTTTGTAAAAACATTTGTAACTTCAGCGAGCGCAAAATGACCTGTACACCCACACACACACACACTCACACACACACCCACACACTGTACATATCCAGGGAAAAGGGGAAAGGGGAGACGTAACAGGAAAAGGCTTAGCTCAGCTTGCTCGCTCTAGCATGGTGAAATGGTTCAGGTTTTCCCCCAGAGAGGGAGAGATACAGTATGGAAGCGAGGGAGGAGGGGTGTGTGTGTGTGTGTGTGTGTGTGTGTGTGTGTGTGTGTGTGTGTGGAAGGTGGGGGGTCTGTAACTTTAAGTTACAGAGAGTAAAGCATTACTTGAGCACAAAGTTAAACAAAGCTAAGCTTGTTTAAATACAGCGAGCAACTTAACCGCACATGGCTAACAATCTGACCTGAAATGACTTCCTTTTTTAAATTTTCCACATGCTTTGTCAAATTAGTTACATCAAAGCATTATTTTGTTGTTTTTATTAAGAATGAATCCAAGAGGAAGAAAGGCTTTATTTCAAAAGCTGAATCACACTGCAAGAGTTGTCGTTATGCAGCGAAATATAATATTGGTATTTGTATTTATCGCTTTCCAACAGATATGAAAAGAAAATATGACCTTCTCCTCTCGTGGTTTGTGTTCGTGTGCATTTACAAAAGTCGGTTCTGGGGAAAACAGAATGAAGGGACTCCGCTGCTAATCGAATTCTCAAGTGCAAAACAAGAAGAAGTTACTGGGAAATGTATAAAACTATTAAGGCATGGAAAAGGAGATGAAGCAACAGAAAGGGGGCGGGGGAAAGAAAACATGAGGGAGACACAAGGAAACGTGTGTTTTATCAAAGGCATGACCTCATCTCGAAAAAGGTCAACATCTGCAGCAATAACAGCCACGGCTACTGGCCCCGTAATTGCGTTTATATGTGAACGTAAAGAGGAGACAATCAAGGAAATCATACATTATACTGAGTTACTCATTTCAATGCTTATATGTTGTGTGTTTGTGCATGTGCTGAAAGAGAGACAGAGAGAGACGGCATGAAAGAATGAAAAGGTTACCTTTGCCAAGTAATCCCCAAAGTGTCGTCAGTGGCACTGGGGCCATAATGCCTGCCGTTTTGAGTCACGCTCCAGTCACACTTCCTCAGCTGTCAATTGAAACCTAGCAGTCAGATCACTGGGCCAAGACAACTTCCACTTCAGATTACACTACAACTCAACACTGTATACACACATGCATGCAAAAGAGCCTAGGACAGGAGCACGGGAAATAAAAAATAGATTTTTTTTTAAAAAAGGCTCCAAAATGAATCCTAAGAATGAAAACTGAGTCAGTGTTTTTAATACTTATTGAGATAAAATAACAGCTACAGGTGAAACAGACAGAAAATAAAAAGCATGCATTACAGTTAGTGGAAACAGCTAACCTGGAAGCAAAACAAAAAACAAAACGAAGTTAGTTAGTTAGAAAATGTGAGTGGCATCATACAGGAAGTTCATCTGTGAGCAGTCTCTACTGTTTTATCTTGTTTGTTTATTTATTTCATTTTACCTGGTAAACCAATGAAGCCATGCAATCCACTGGATGCATGCACCCTGTCCATAATGATTGCTTCACTCTAAGTGCACTTTCAGATTCAGGACGCATGCCCTCAAGCATGCAGACTTTTTTCATTAGCTAACTGTTTTTATTGATTAAGGGTCGCAATTACAATGAAGTTACAGCACTCGCCCACACACACACAAATACACGCACGCGCCAACGCGCACACTAACCCCTTCTCCCCTGTTTTAAGACATGCCAACCTGACATACAGATTACAAATTACTGCAACAAAAAAAAGCCACGCACAAACTGTGTCTCCTTTGCATGCATTATGCGAGCGCACGTGTCGGCAATCCAGCTGAGAGCTATCTCTGCCAATACCAACCTAACCTTGCCCTGTGGTCAACACATTCATTTAGTAATGCATCGGGATAAAACTGCACTGTTAGCACTCCTCGTGCAGTGGCAGACGTTTTGCAGAGGCTCTTAAGAGGGATTTAATCAGATATACGCATACGCTGAATATTCAGAGCCATTTGCAACGGTCAAGAAATGTGTTCTTTTTTCTCCGAGCACCTGGATGAACACATCGGGAGGGAGGGGTGGGGTGGGGGCTGATGGTTTCCTACTTAAGCCATACTTAAATTGAGGGATGTTTGCGTTGTGTTCCTTCATCTTTCCTGGAACAAATGTGAAGTAATGGCAAGAAACAACCAGCAAAGGGAATTCATTTTAAGCAACGGTGACGCAATAACAGTCATTTGGTTTCAATTTAATGTATCGGTTTCACTTGATGAGTTGCTTTGAGCGGCTGATTAATAAAACTGAATAGGAAACAACGCAAACTTGTTTCATTCAGTGTGTTTTCTCAGTATTTATCAAATGCTGGGAGACCAAACCCCCACGCTGTTCCCGCACTCTCCAGCCTGACAAAAGCTTGGAGAGAATGCGCGGGTTGGGCCAGACGCTCGGTGCCACCGCTCCTCGAGGGGCTCGCCATCTGTCCGCTGGCACCGACACATCAGAGTCGCACGGGCAGCGGGGAAAAAAGGGGAAGGAGCCGGGGAACGTTAGCAAACAGATGCGGGCAGATTGTGGATTAGAATCCTTCCTTAGATAATACCAAATGACATCTGATCACGGATCTTTCCCTGCGGAATGCTAGATGGTGGCATTCCCTCGAGGGGTTAACCAAGGCGAGAGATGAATGGAGGGTTTTCACACATTCATTGCCTGGGAATCGTAGAGCAGGTGTGAGAGCGTGTGGTGGTGGTGGTTTGTGTTGTGTTTTCATTTTGAAGCCTAGTATTAGTGTGTCTGTGTCCGAGGATCTCTATTTCGGTGGTGCGACATTTTAAAATAGGCATCCTTTTTAAATTTATTAGCAAGTTATCACAGGAGACATGCTTTTTTTTATAGCAATGAGATATAAATTTAACAATAATTTGTAATTCGATGATGATCAGGAAACTTGGGTATTCCAAAAACTGTCGTTCCATCAGAGCCCTCTGCTTTTGGTTTATTTTATTTAATATCTCTGGCAGCAGCAAGGAAATGCGAAACAGATTCAATGGAAGTCACGGCCTCTATCAATCACACATACAGACAGAGACTGAACCTCCACGGTCCAGACACAAGATTGACCGCATTTAAAAACCTTGACTGTCTCTTTCCCGTTCCTTCTCGTCCTCGTCCCTACCGAGCTTAGCCAGAAACGGCTACAACCAAACAACTGACATCGTCAGTAAAGTCTTATGGACCCCCCACACAATACGCATCATTGCCAGATGAGGACAATGACTGAGCATTCGGTGAAAGTGTTTAGTCCTGAGGGACTTGGCTCGGTGTCTCTCTCCGCTCCACGGGGCCAGATCCTAGGCCGCTAAATCATACCACAGAAAACAAAAACAACTGCGACAAGCAGAAGCATGATGAATCAATGCGAGGACTGTTTAGACTTCCTTAAGCCGACACAAACATTTATTCTTGGCGATATAGCATGTAACCTTTCAGAAAGGTATCATTGTTATGCTTACAAGGCTCTCATTCTTCTACATTTCTAAGCTACTGTCTTTTTGATAAAATGCTTCCCAAACCAAATCTAAGGGAATATGTAAGGCCCAAAATAATTCATCTTTTGACTTGTCAGTGCAATAAAATCACAGAATTATGCCACCAAAACATAACTGTCATTAACTAATAAAACTAGTAATTAAATCTTTGACTATATTTCTTTATTTTAAGTGCCAACAGTCCTTACTGAGGGGATCTTTATATATCTGGCTGATTTCAAAATCTGAAACAGAAAGGCTTTGTAGCCTCGGGGAGCCACGGCTTGGACAAAATTCAGCAGTTCATGCAGCTACTCTCAGACTGCCGCTGTCTTGTGTAGTCACTTTGTGCCCCACTGAAAGAAGTAGCAGGGCTACTAGAAATGTGGAAGACAAACTGTGCGACATCAGCCAAGTGAATCCTCCCTCTCCTCCTCCCTCTCCTCCCGAGTGGGATAAAAGCATCCCACGACTGCTGACAAATATTCCCCCCTGTGTTTTTTTGGGGGGGTTTTTGCCCTGATTTTAGGAAATTCAAGTGAAAAAGGCAGAGAGAAAAGGAAAGACAGAAAGAGAAGTGAGGAAACAGAGGCCAGCTTTGTCTTTTTTTTTTTTTCAAACTAAACATAAAAAAAGTGAGCTGAGGAGAAACCCAGCGATCATTATGTAGCTGTGTGCAGATGCATTCAATTAGTTGTGGTTGGAAAAGCCTTGGCTCAGAACAGCGCTTTCAATAAGACTGGGTAGGGGAGAGCACTCTCCCTCTCTCGTCCGACAACACCGCAACAGTTCTAACCTCGCACATACGCACACCCCCACACACAGAGAGACACACACATCTATCCCAGGACATCCTGTAGCCAGTCCTGAAGCAACCACCCGACGCCAACGCTACATATTTAGCACGTGTACGGTAAATGAGGTAAATGAGTGTGCTGACTACGTGTGGTATGCGTGTGAGAGCTTCTAAAGTACGTGTAGAGGAAACAAAAACACATTTCACTCTCAAAAGCATCCATGTGTACCATCCAGCTTCTAATGGCAATGACCCTTCACCTTTCTTAAGGTCTCTTTTTCCTCAAGTGTGGAATTTAAATTCAAGCACACTCACTCAAAATGATAGTTTAAAATGGGCATAATTTAAGCTGTTAATTTAAGCTTCTCAATTCCAAAGTGAAAATATTATGCTTGCATATCAAAGGTTCAATTGTGGTTTGAACAAACAAACAAACAAATAAATAAAAGAAAGCATTGCTAATTTTTTATGCCAGCATCCACGGCTACGGTTGACCTCAACTTATCTGTCGTTTAATCTGAACTTCTGAAGTGCTCTAATCTAAAGGGATCATTTACTGCTCCCTAGAAGTCAGTAGCAGTGTGTTTCTGGATTTTGTAGAGAGCAGGGATTTGATAAAATGGGTGGAGACGTGGGAAGGGGTGAAAGGATAAGATGAACAGGTGAGCTGAGTGCTGAAGGGGGTGAAACCTCACCTGTTGCTGGTGCAGGAAGGTGGGATCTCTAGGGTTTAGGCTCACAAAACGATTAGCTGTTGGCGTGCCAGGCGATGAGTAGCCTGGGTAGCATAGCATCACAAAAAAACAAAACAAAAACAGGAATAAGTGTCTGGATTCAAATTTAGATGTCGGGAATTTACATGGAATTGACTGCTGTAACCATAGTAACATTGTTAAATTCCACTGATACTCTAAACTATAAACATATAGTGAAAACTGCCTGCAGGGGTTCCGCAAGATTCAATGCTGGGACCACTCTGATTCTTTTTATCGTTTGCTTCTACTGTCAGACACAGCCTAAAATCTTTTTGTCCCCCACTAGTGGTTTATGGTTTCACCTGGCTACACTGACAAGCATACTCCCGCCCATCCAGTTGGCATGGTTACCAGAATACTGATACTGAGTGATTGAAACAGACAAACTGCTAACTAGCTTTGTGTCACTCTCATGTTCACTTACTCTTCAAGGGTTATTTTATTCTAATAGAAATAATTAGATCAGTGCTGCCCTTAGAAATGACTTTCCACCTTAAGTGCGATGCAAATTGAAAATATGCAAATTTAGAGCACAGACTATACACTACATTAAAAAACACAATCCAGTGTGTTTCTAGCGTGAGCTACTACACTGTGAGGAAGTGCTGTATTTGCTGTACTGTAGGTACTGTGTGTCAGTAGTGGGCAGCAGGTACTGGAGCTCACCTTCTGTTGATGTGGTGATGGGCTTGGTGTCTGGCATGGAAAGCGAGACAGGTCGCACAGCGCCGTGGTGTGGGGAGGGAGCCAAAACTGGGGTGAAGTGGCCTGGGACCTTTCCAACAACCTGACCACTGCTGTTAGGCTGCAGGTGGGGTACAGATGATATAAAAAAAACACAACAACAACACAATTATGCACTTTATTTTTTTTAATACTTGAAATAAGTGTCACAGCAAACACGAGCTGCATGTTCTTGTAAAAACACCACCTAAAATCTTTCACTTCTCTTTTATTTGAAACATAATTCAGTAGGAGTAATAGAAACCAGGATCATACTGAAATAATGCATCTGAATTAACACAAAAAGCAAAGAAAATCTGTTTTCCCCCCTAAACATCCACATGTAAGAACCGCATTTGCTTTGCCCGCCACCAAAAACGTGTCACCTTATAAAACGACAGACTGTGTCCAGTGACTTGAGCTTACAAGCGTTTGCTCCCTTGTTAATCTGCAGAGGGGTAGATCTCAATAAACCAAGACAAGCATGCAACAAACTGAACACTAAAGAGGCTGAACATCCTATCATGGCGTCATTTCCCTCCTTTTCGGGGGAGGAGGGGGAACGGGACGTAACCGCCTCTGTTTGCCCTGAGAAACTTACACTTAACAACAAAAGATTGCTGGACCACTGACTCTCACACTTAATGCTCCGCCTGAAGAAAGGATTTTAGTACTTTCAGCCGCTGTCCTGTCACAGTTATTACCAAAACTCTGGGGGGCATGAGCAACAATAGATCTTCAGTCAATGACAATGTAATTCCTACATGATTCTAAACAATGATTTTAATGGCGCTCATAAATGGAATTTAGGGGGACCCGGGCATGAAAAGACGGAGAGAGAGCTGTGGAGTGACCTGTTACAATGGCGTGAATGTGCCAGTATAGAAAGAAAAGCAGTGGGACTATATATATGGAGAAGGAAATAAAGGAAGCTAGTGGGAGCTACTCTTTCAGACGGCTGGAGACTGTCTGGGGCGTTCATTTCGGGGCCGCCCCAAGTTCAAAACTCAAACAGGCCTTTTTGGAAAAGAATTGTGTCCGCAGGGTTCCCTTCCATGTGAATAGAATGTTTAATTAGAGTGTAATATAATCTGCATTAAAGCAAGCATAAAAACATTCTGGCACTCGTCCATGGGATTATAAGCGCTGTGTTATTTGCTGTGCCCCCCCAACCTTCGCTACCCCCCTCACCTCAGTCTTCTTGCGCTCTCTTTTCCCTACCGGAGCCCACCTCGCTAGCCAAGTCACCCCCCCCCAACTTTCCAGCACCCCAGCAGAGGGCCAGTTAATTCTGCACAAGAGCCGGGTCCCGGCAACGGCAAATATTTACAACCTTTATCATTCCCCGCGGTTTTTCTCTGGAGTAACCCTCTCTCCTCCCCACCTCCCCACACTTCCAGCCCGCTCCCTGCTCTGGAGATGGAGCCGTCTACGAGGCCTTTGTTTACAGTTAGAACAGCGGGGATATAAAACTCACATAAATATCACACGGCTCTCTCATCTATAGAGACGCCTGCTAGCTCTCTCCAACACACTGGCCGCAGTGTGTACCCTGAATATAGAAAAGCCCAGAGCTATTTGATTTACTGCCACGTCTCCGTGCAGTATTGTTTGTCATGTGTGACTGCAATTGCAATAGTTTGTCCAGTATTTTTTATTTTTTAATAGAGTCATGCAGTTGATTTAAAAACAAAAAACAAAAAACAAATATAAGGCTGGGAATGTGCCATAACCTTTGGTGTGAGCTCTATATCAAGCAGAATATATATATGCTTTTTCTGTCACATGAAGTGGCAACAAAAAAAAAAAAATCAGTACTTTCTCCACTGATATCATGTGATTTACACTAAATTCATTAATTTTAAGTGTAGTTTTGTCTTTTTTCCAATATTCTATCCCCTCAAAAAGTGGGAGGGAGGCAGGAGTCCATCAAATTTAGTCATCCTAAGTGTATAAAAAGTGCAGTTTGAGGTTTGTAATATAAAGATATTTAGAGCAGGAAAAAATAATCTTCCCTGATGCAAAAAGCACTAATGAGGCAGTAATGCTGAAATACAGACAAACAAATGCTGTAATTCATACATTCGTTCTCATCTTTAATCTGTCGGATGGAAACGGAGCCCAATAATATAACAAAGAACGACTAGAGGCCGTGAAAGTTGTGCCAAACAACCCTACGACTTCTGGCTGAAGATCTGGCTTACAGCCTTTTGAAAACACGGGGGAAAAACGAAAAGACAAAAAAAGTCTGACCTGGCTGCTCTGCGGGCTGGACGGGTCATATGACGGCACGTAGCTCTTGAGGGAATCAGCAGGGTTGAGATGAGGCGGGTAGCGGATGGTGGGGTGCGAGAAGTAGGACGACGCCGTCGGGGGCAAGATAGCCGAGGCCGAGAACTGCAGCGGCGAGTGTGGAGGGGGGCTCCTCGCCGATATAACTGCAAGACACGCAGACAAAGGAGCGGAGAGAGTATGAGCCTTTGACTGTGTTTAGGCAGGGAATGAAGTCAAACGTTAAAGAAGAGAGTCAGCATTTGGAACTCACCACTGTGTCCTACACTTGTTAGGCCTGGGTGATGAGGCTGAGGGAAAGTGCTGAGTCGTGGTGAGGAGTCCTGCGGAGAGGTCGGGCTGAACAGCGGCTTCTCTGGCTTCTTCATCGTAGGAGAGGACATGTCTGCTGGTAGGGAAGGGCACACGAACACGTGAATCAATCTGCACTCAGAAAACGTTAGCGAGCCTTTTTGATTATTGCTCAAAAGTTCGAAAGTTGAGCTTCTTTCAGGTTACAGTCATGGGACTCAAGTAAAAAAAAGTTTCTCCCAACTTCCCTGACATGAAATGACTTCCCTAATGGAAAAAAATGAACTTTTAAATATTTTCTTTTGCAGATTTTTTAATTTTTTTTGTTGAAAATTAATCAAAGATTTCCCCGTAGCTTGTACTAATTCTTCCATTTCTCATGAATGAAAGGAGCTGAATGCCAAAAATGAATTACAGTTGAAATTAAGCAGAATTTGATCTGCTTGGGATTAGTGCGATCAGGGGACCGTTTCTTTTCCTCCCCCCTCCCTTTCGCCAGCAAATGTAACTCGCAGATGAAAAATGGACTCTGCAAATTGCAGACATCCCCAAGGGTCAAAATCACATATAATCTCTGGAATCATTATAAACCACCGGACATCCGCTAGAAATAAAAAATGTGTCTTCTGTCATGTCTGAGAAGACAATTAAATCCAGTGAAGTGACACGCAGTCGGAAAGCAGCTGGTCGCTCAAATAGGATTTAAGGAATCTCAAGACCCTCACGTAATCTTAAATAGAATATTACAGTGTTACATCTGCTTTGTTTGGCCTCACACACTGTTTGACAAGCCATCGTAATTCCCCATGAATAATCCTGGAGGCTCAGCACAAGACACGGAATTTGTTTAGGCAATTCGTGTAGTTCTATGAAGTCAAAGTAGGTGCACAAACTCAACTTACGAGTCGCTCATTATTGCTGCTCTACACTTTCGTGAGCAATGTTCTGCTGTCACGGCTGCGCAGTTTTCAATTTTCCATGGTAAGACGCAGTGTCTGAAGGGAACGTGATAACAAATAGATCCGAAAGGCAGTGGCTTATGTCTGCTTGTGCTTCTTCTATGAACATTCATCAAGTGCTTTTCTGGTCTGTCACAGATTCTTGCGGTGTATAACTTTCACATCATTCATCTCTTTCCCCCCCATCCTCCAAAAAAAAAAAAAGAAAGAAAGAAAGAAAGAAAGAAGCTGTGTAAACCCCATTTGTTCAGACGTGTCTGTAGCGTTAACCGTCCTTCCCTCCCTTTTCCTAACAACAGGGAAGGATCCACCCAAGTGACGGGAAAAATCGCTCATCACCAGAGGAGAGAGCGACAAAGGTGGCTGGAATTCAGGGGGATTTCCCAGTCTGAGGTTGCAAGAGGATACAGGCTTAAGTGCTTTCATTTTGTGTCAGAGGAAGAAATACCTTGGAGAAGATTTATATCGCTGCCTAATGTTTCCAGTAAAAAAAAGAAAAAAAAAAAGGGAAATATTTTCTTCAGAAGAAGTATTCAGCATCTCCTCTCTTCTGCTAATTAACTGCTTCAGAGACTGTCCCAAGAAATTAAACTGGACAATTAATTAACAGACGTTAAACACTTTAAATAGTTTAAATAAAAAGGTCCAAAGTGTCCTTGCAGTTAGAGCGGATTGGCCGTCCTTTGGAAACAATATATTTTGTATTAAAGGGGGTAAATATGACACCGTAATGCAAAAAAAGGAGACAAATGTGAAAATGTACAGTACTTTAACCAGAGCACAACACAAGAAAGAAACTATTTCTTCCACTACATGGTGAGGTTTTGTCAAACAGCAACCATGTGGACAAAATAATTGCTTGGCACTTGGTATGACTCATATGGGTTTAATATCACCCCACTTCTCATTTATTCTCTCTTGACAGAGTAATGGCTGTCTTTGGAGAGTTTCCTACCCACTGCTTTCCCTTTCTCCTCACCCCAAGTGTCTAAGTTTACACAGAGCCATACTCTCAGGCCTTGTGCACAGGGACACGCTGAAATTTCATGCAGCCACATTGGGCTGTGGCTGAATCCCACCAGTGCTGCGCCTCCTGTGTATCATGTGGTGTTTTTCCCCACTCAGCCTTCCTACTTATTATATTAAAATAGTTGAGCAAACCGAAAGAGAAGTGTTCAAAGTTCAGACCGAAGCTAGAAGCCGCAACAGGGGGGAAGAGATGTGCTTTACTTTCAATGATACCGTTCATCACGTTCAAACAAAATGTTTACTACTGCCTCACTTGGTTAAATCCAGATGAAGTGTGGGCATCGGAGTGTTGAAGGAAGTCAGCAGAGAGTGAGAATGATCTGGAAACGTGGGAAAGCGAGGCCTTAATTAAAAGGGCGACGGGCTCTGCTCTGCACCGGGAGACGGCGAAATAAGACGTGCAAGCGGCCCTGTGAAGATCTCACTCTCTCTCGGACGGAAACACACATCTTTATCTACTTCCTTATAATGTGAGCCCCATGCATTCGCTTATTACGAGTTCTTTCCCTTCTGTGCATTAAACTCGATCATCAAAAGTCCACTGATTGGCTTTTTGTCCATAACTCACTACAGATCTAAACCGGATGAGGTTTATGAAAAAGAAAGCGCCGCGTAAACACAAACTTAGAAGGAAATTCCAGGGAGCTGTTGCATACAGATAATAATTCACTTCAAAGCAGTTGAGCCAACACTCTACGCTACTTCCTTTATACAAGCGACAGGTGCGAGAGAACAAAGATTTGTATTCAACCAGCAACTCCAAACAAATGTACGTATTTATAATGACTGTTGATGCCCAAGGCTATATCTGCCATGGTATGTATTTTCAGTGGGGTGAGCAGCATTGATGCACAGTAGGTTATGACAAGGCTGAGAGTTTAAGAGAGTTCAGCTGCTGTTGCAAAACAATGCTAGGTGTTCACTTTGATCAGATCTATTTGCATGCAAGGACACAAGATCTTCTCATCCCTCTGCAAATTATCTCCACATGCTCTTGTGCAACCGTGAGCCGAGCACTCTGTATGTTTGTGCAACCATGTAAATTAGAAGGAGAACGATACTGGGAAAGACTCACCTCCGTCTCTGTCGCGCCAGTTTGCCTGACTGTTTGGCGGGCTGGGTGACGAGTAGAAGTCGGGTCCCGTCGGGCTGGTGTCCATGTTCTCCTCCATGTTGACGGTTTTGGGCCTTTTGCTGCACACATGGAGAAGTTTACGGTTTGATGCAGACAGTAGTTTGGGGGACCGCAACTTTCGAGAACGCAAGATGGTGTCAATACTGATTTAGGGGCAGTTGGAGAAGATGTTTGACAAAGATTAACCGGCATTATGTACAAGCTTAGTTAAAAGGAAGAGTCCAATATTTTGGGAAACACCCTTGTTTGCTCTGTTGCCAATAGCTAGATGGGAAGACTGATGTCACTCTCCTGTTAGTGTGCTAACTCTAAAGCTAAGGGCTGGAGATGTTTAGCTTAGCTTAGCATAAAGATGGAAAGCAGAGGGATGCAGCTTTATACTGACTAAACAAATGTAGTATAATGCGGTAGGCACATTTGTCATCATCTTTGTTTCATTTGTGGTTCATTTTGGCAAAAATATATACAAAACAGTATCTCGGAAGAAGTCAGTGCACTTCCCTTAAATTTAATAAGATATTTTTGTGTTTAAAATGATCAGATAAGAAAGCAAAGTCACTCTGATGCTGCAGCAGAACTGCAGCAGCACTTTTATCTCCAAATAGCTCTTATCCTGAAACTATCTGTTGCCGTAACTTCCACTGACCTGCCAGGAGGGGAGGACAGGGGGCGATGCAGCCCCACGCTGGAGTTCAGGTCATGATAGTAAGGTTGGCTGGGCATGTCCGCCATGGAGAAGTTTACTGTTGCACCGTGGGTAATGGGCACTGCAAAGGACACAGAGAAAAGGAAATCAATGTCAGCACCATCTTTCGCACAATTAGATGCACAACGGCTTCATCGGCTTGTGTGTTTAGAACAGGAGAGTTATTTTTATTTGGCTAGATTTCTATTTGGCTTTACAACAAATTAAAGAGTGAAATGTTTTTCTCTTTGCATTAAATGCCTCTTGTGAAAGTTAAAACGATGCCTTCGGATTGCTTCTAAAGAAACTCGCGGCAAACGTTCACAATCGCCAGCATTTCCTTCGCTTCTTTATCATCGGGCGCAAAACTTGGCAGTTTCCTCACATAATGATTTACAGTGGAAAAGGTGTTGTTTTTCTCACTGCGGTCAAGGTGAGGGATATTGTTTCAGTGGGGGCCAGGCCTGTGTTTACAGAACAAAAGAGGTTCACCACCCAGCTTCGCTCTCTCCCGCTCTCTTTTTCCTCTGCCTCTCACTTTATCTCTCTTCAGTGTGTGGCCCGCAAGGCAGCCTGCAGCTCGAGCGGTTGGTTGGTTTGGAGTGGATGAGAGGATGGAGTGTGTGGCGCCGTCTGTTGTGGTCTGAGGTTCACCACTGGCCTATCCCTCCGCCAGCCTCCACCCTGGCAGCCCGCTGTAGCCCTGGCAAAGGCCCCTACCCGCTGCTACCCATACCGAGCTGTCTGTGGAGGAATGCACCCGGCCCGCGAACGCTTAAGATGAGACCATTGTTTTTATTTTGTCTGTTTTTTTAAATTTTCTCATTCATAGCTTTGAACATTCCCGACGATTTCTCTGTGTGCTGGTTTCTCTTTATAGCTCTTGGCTCAGCACAATATTTGTTGACGATGCCACTTGGCCACCCTGCCAGTCATCTCATTTGATAATCTGGGCTTGGACATTTAGGCGTGAAAACCACCCCAAAACAAAAACATTAAATAGACAATGATTCTGAATCAGCTGCAGGAGAGGATTTACTTTGAGTAAATTCGCTCAACAGTTGCCCGTGCACGCCCACATTTTCTGTTGACAAAATATTGTTACACTTGCAGTCGAGGCTCCTGTTGCAAATAATGAGCGTCCTCGGCGAAATGCAGGACTGCAAATCAGCCTTGAACTCCGCAGCCCCCCTTTCATGGACTTCAAAGAATGTCTCAACGGCCTGGAGAGTTGGGAGAGAAGCGCGATGACGGACGAGCGGCTGCTTAGATATCTTCCCAGGGAGCGACTGGCTGAGTGAGTGACAATTCCTGTGCGTCCGTCGACCTTTTTAAAATTCCAGCGCGACTTCAGTCGGCTTTAGTGAAACCAGGCTCGGTCACATGAGAGCAAACATGGCAGCTCAGAGGCCATCTGGTCAGGGGGCACATTAAACACTAAACAAAAACACAGAGTCTTTCAAAAGGATATTCAGTGTGCGAGCATGGAAACAAGTAGGTCCTGTCTTTCACAGCACAATGAACGAGACAGCTGAGACAAAGTGGCTCACGCTTCCATCAGAGACGTGCTATGCACTACATAAACTACCAAAAAATTCAGATTTAATCAGCATTTGTTGTTAGCATTGCAGTGAGATTTTTTCCAAATATAAAGACATACTTAAACTATATACAATTATTTTCTCCTACTCTCCTCCTAAGTCCATGCTGACATATTAAAATTGTTTGTTTTGTCTACTCCAAAAACCCAAAAAATTTCATTGAGAAGCTGGAAGTGACATATTTAATTCATAAGTGATCTCCATGAGTCAACAATAAATATTTCCTAATTTATGTAAGTATCCCTGCTTATTCCACACCACACTAACCATCGGATTAAAACTAGCTGGAAGGCGGCGCAAGATACAGACAACACATGGAGGTATGTTTCTTTAAAACGCTCGTTGTTGAGGGTGACTGGGGTCTTTGTGCACCACAGGCGCATTCGCTACAGTTACAGCTCAGAGGCAACACAGGTAAAAGGTGCCTTGACGTGCCCTCAGTTATCATTGGAGTCCTGGAGGGACGACGGTTAACAGCTCTGCGCGGGGCGGACATGTCTATACAGATGATTGCAGGCTCATACAGACAGCTGTGCACTCAAGTGCTCTTTTTCTCGCAAAAGCAGACCAGCCAAACTGGATTATCCACACTACAGCTGTGTGGTGGGTTTCAGTAAATACAGAGATTATGAGGAAAACAGAATTTTAAGTGGCTGTTGAGGGTTAAGGCACTTTTATTTGTTTTGTTTTGTCTTTCTTAAATCTGTTTTTTCTCTTCATATGAAAACACATTAACACACAGAGCCTGCGCACACCCACACGAGTCTTTTCAATCGTCGTACCTTCAGTTCTATTCACTAATTAGACCCCAGTTGCCTGTGAATAGACCGACAGAGTGTCAGCTTTTTGACCTTGATATTAACTTTGTTAAACCTGTTACACTGTCAACATATCTCTAAAGCTCCAGCTTGGCTCCACCCGTGTTTAACATAACCACACGTCTGATCAGTGATAAGAGAAAGACACACACATTAAAAGCAATATAAGAGCTCTATACTCACTTCTGGACACTCGCACTAGTTCTGCAACACTGAAGACTCCTGATTTGATGAAACTGTCTTCCAAATACACTGAAACATAATAAGCAATGATTAATGAAGCTGTGACTTTCTCATGTAATTATTTCCTTGTAAAATGAACAATAACACGAGATTTATTACGGCTATTAAATTATTTCATTAGACATGGATGGAGCTAAAGAACCTATTTTATTTCTTCTTTTTTATTATGATTTTTTTCCCCCTTTCAAGTTGTGTTTGCATGCAAATTGATTAGTATCTTCTTTCAGTCAGGAAACTGTTCAAACAAAACAAACTGTCATTTAAAAACATTTTAAATTTGGAAGATATCATAAAATTATAAAGAATGTATTATACATTAAATTATGGATATAATTTATGGATTGTGGATTTAGGAACGGGCAGTTTTGAAAAAATCGAAAAAATGGAAAAGGAAAGTGCATGGGTCACGGTCTATTTCCTGAAAGCGTCAATTATTATTATTAGTATTATTGTTGTTATTTTTTCCATCTAGTATTTTAAGCACAAGTGCTGAGTGACTCGCTTTGTTTCTGGCCTGACATGTTTAAACAAATGCCGAGGACAAAACCATTCCTGTGCAGCGCAGCAAAGAGTGACAGGACAGGTGTGTGTGTGTGTGTGTGTGTGTGTGTGTGTGTGTGCGGGGCGGAGGACACGCAGGCTGCCGCTGCTGTGAGA
>NW_005187612.1:916616-964009 GCF_000239375.1 Pundamilia nyererei
GTGTGTGTGTGTGTGTGAGAGAGAGGCGGAGGACACGCAGGCTGCCGCTGCTGTGAGAACTGAAGACGAGTCCGTGCTGAACAGCAGGTCCTGCCCGTTTGATCAATACAATGGTAGAACTTCACCACTGTAAATATTGACACTGTTACGATATAACAGCATGAAATAGCTGCAGAAAAGCATAATCATAAAAACGATCATTTGCAGAACCTTAGACTGCTCGAGTTTTCTTTTTTAAACGAAGCTGCTCTGAATGAGGTAGAACACGGTTATTTAAGCACAGCCAGATTTTTTTTCTTCTTCTGTTTTTTAGAAAACCATTTTCAGACTAAATAAAGTACCCCTAATGTGTGTGTGTGTGTTTTTTCTTCCCCGGTTTACACTATAGTGTGTATGCCCTGCCCAGAACTCATCAGCGCTAATCAGATGCTGTCAGTCATGTAAAATACTCAGACAAGTTACTGACACCCAAATGAAGCTGGCTCTGCTTTGATTTAAAGCCAAAGGCACTCGGGCTGTGCCAGAAAGATAGATGGGCATCTCGATTGGCACCTACTAAGCTTAATGCCTCAAGTGAGCCAATGGCTTTTGCGAGGAACTGTGCCACTGCCGAAGGCCTCCCAGGCCTGAGTCATTGGCTCGCTAGCATGTTTTTCTTGGCACCGGTATCAGCAGAACCTGCTCTTGAGGTAGAAAACTAATTATACTTCTCAAACTATTTTCATTCCAGCACTGTGACGACACAGTGCAGGTCAGTCCAGGGGAACAACGGCACTGTCAAAGAATATTCTCTACAGCTCAGCTCTGCTGGCTCACCTTGACGCACTCAACTACCAGCCAAAGGCGCAATATGCTGTAACATTTTCACTCCAGATCTTTTTGGATTTTTTTGAAAACACAGAAGCTAGGGTGATGAACTCAAATGTTATTCTTTCCTTAGCCTACATAAAGTTTACAACTTAGGCTTTAGCCAGGGAATTTTCAAAAGTGATACTAACTTGAATTTTACTTTTTTTAAACATTTACCAACTGTCTGTTTAGCTAAATCTGGTTTGTGCTGACGATTTCTTTGGAGTATTCACACAGAGGACCATCTGGTATATACCTCGGGTCTGCTTAAACATAGCTTGTATACTTAGGTATTTTCCCTTCCAGTCACAGAGGTTAGCACACTGTTTAAACTCAGTAGGTTACAGTGTAGATAAGCTGCTGTACAGTTGGAAAGCTGCACAGAAAACAATGGACTGATGACAGGAGGGAGGATGACTGGCAGTGTACATACCTGGAAGAGGGTTCTTGCCTGGCTCATTGTTACTTGGACTTCCTGACTGCTGAGAGTCTGCAAACACACAGAAAGAAGGGCCGGGGATTAGCTCAAAAAGAAGGCAGCAACGTCTCGCTGAAAGTGAAATATTTTCTTGTCAGCGCTGATTATTTCCAGCAAAGGTCAAATCGTGCAACTTGAAAAATTACGTAACTATGCAAACCGACTTTATTTTTGTTTTTTCTTATTGTAACATGTAACACCTTTGTGGGAGCAAGAAGTCATTTGCTGCGCGAGCGCGTGAAGGTTTTTTTTTCCTCTTTTTTTCCTTATCTGTTTCTCCAGGAAAGTGCACCCACTGCACAATGAACAAGTCGTTTTTGTTTGAACAGGATTATCATTAATGAGAGAGTAAACTGAAGCAAAAGCTCTGCGTCTGACACGGACTAACCTATAAACCTAAATGTTTTTACCCGCAGACCTCTGGGTAATTTTTCAAAGAGGCTGGGGGTGTGTTGGGAGGAAGGGGTGAGGGGCATACAAAATGTGTTTGGTCCTGCTGCGCAAGGTACAAGCACAGAACAAAAAACGTAGAGAGAGGACAGGAGGGGTGGGGAAACACAAGGAAACATGAGTGGAATTCTTTCCACCGGTTATGGTGCGCAGGGCTGTGGTATGAGGCCACGCGGACTGATGTGTTTTACCTGCCAGCCTAACTGGGAGGGTAACGTATCATTCCTCATGAGTTCGTCATCGCCCAGTGATTGATCAAAGGCACCTTTTTTTGTTTCCTTATAAGTCGTGCAGCATAACAGTCAACATCGGTATAAACAGGATATTATAACCGCACGCTAAAGTATATTAAGACCAAGCAATGCCTGGCAGGGGGCTCCTAATGGGACCCCAATAATAGTTCAAACCAGTCCAAGCCCATACATGCCCCGGGACAGACGGGGTGCACTAAGAAGCAGCAGAGAGATTACCATCTACACATTTAACATGAGACCCAAGAAGCCAGAGACGGTGAACTCAGATACCCTCGCCTTGGAACAACACCCCTTTTCCTGCCGCAGCTCTCATGAGCTGCGTTACAGAGGCAACGGAGAGAAGGAAAAGAGAGGCTGGTGGAAGAGAAGGGGAAAAAAAAATACGTTGAAAGATTTATTCTTTTCTTGTTCTCTCCCTATGTGGTTCTCCCGCTCTCTCTCTCTCTTTCTCTCTCTCTCGTTCCCCCACTCCTAAATTTGACTATTAAACAGGACTGCAAAAACAGAATGTTCTTGGCCGAAGCTCAACAATGACAAAGCAGGGAGGGAACAGGACCATACATTAAGCAAAGGGGGAAAAAAATCCCGCTTTTAATGTTTAACTTTTAAAAAATGTATGCGTAACATACAAGTTAAAGGCCAACGGTACAGATCTGCTACACTTCCAAAACATGTGAAAACTTGAGCGCGACTTGTACTTTCATCATCGAACTGTTCAGCTGTTTGAGCTTTCTCCTAAAAAGCTAATTTCGGTTGCTCCCTTATTCACAAAGGGTCGCCACAGCGGGCAGCTCCACATTATTTTATTTTTTCTTTCTTCAAAAAAAGGGATATTGTCTCCTCTCAGGATCGAACTATGGATCTTTTTGTTTGTTGGGCTGATCAGCAGTAAAAAAAGACTTCATTTAAAGTTGAAATAAAACAGAAAAAAACTAAACTTGACAAGCTGGGAAGCCAGAAAACAAATGATACCGCTCCTCACTAAATTATTTAAATGAGTAGTCAGCTATTTAAATTATTAGAGTAGATTTGGTCAATACTAAAATCTGCGTGACATCGCAACTTGCACATTGAACGTGTTCAAATCAATTTCAGACATCAGCCAAATAGCTTTCTTTGCCTTCCACCAACACACAGAGAGTTCCTCCTACAAACACACACTCGCACAAACTTTTACGTGAAGTTAGCACATGTCCATAAAGTTATCGCACGACACTCAGTGGCCTTGTCTCCCCGATCCAACCACCACCACCCCCCCACTCCATCCCAATTGCCACTTTCCGAGTCATCCATCAGTCTAGTTACGACTGCCAACTCTACGCTGGCTCCCCGAGAAGTGCTGAGAGGGAGAGAAACAGGCAGGGGGCGAGAAAAGAGCACAAGAGAGTAGGGAGGAGGTAAATGCTGAAAAGGCAGCGCGGGGAGGGGAAAAGGGAGCGGGGAGGTGGGAGAGCTGCTACAGTTCGGTTAGATCGGATCAGAGTTGTGCGGTTTTTTGTTTGTTTTCCTTTTTCCTTTATTTTTTTTCTACTTCTTCGAGGGCTGAACAGGCAACCATGACAAAAAGAGCAGATGGTCGTGGCAATTAGAGATCCCAGGCAGCATCTTCCAGCATGAGGCCCCACTGTAGCACCAGGAGAGACCACCTGGATGACTCAAGGTGGGATACAAGCATATGGCACATCTGCCAGGTCTGCACCAGAGCTGGAAACACCTCCCCTATTGCATTACATTTTATCTTTGACCCAAGAAGGGCAGCTTCACGCTCCCTCTATTTTTTCAGTTTGATTAAAATATTTAATAAGACGCTTGCACATTTGGGAGTCTGCGGATGTGCTCGTTTTATCTCTCGTTCTCGTTCTGGGCTTTTCATGCCCCGTGGTGTTTTCTGCATGCATTTTTTATTTGTTTAGTGCGACCTCACTAAATCAACTTTCTATCAAATCTATTTAGATGACTAAATAGGTAGGATTGAACAGTCTTAGCTTGTGATGCAACAGGCTTCAGAACAAAGCGCTCGTTTGAAATTGTGCAAACAAGATAACCGTGCTGAACTCCAAAATATCAAATGAAATTTCATATAAAAGAGGCTATTCTGAAAAAAAAGATTGCACAAAGTAAACATGTGGTGAAGCACGAGCCTGAGGCCTGGTATCTGTATCTACAAGGTGTCCTTTGCAGAAGCCCAGCCAATCCGATAGTCTTCAAATAAACAGTAGTGTAACCTGTAAATAAACAGTTGCGGTCGAGGAGGCTCGGCTTTGCCCTGGGAGTTTGGCAGGGCTCGATCGCGAGGCCAGACACCGCACACACGCGGCCTCTCACATAAACACACGCGCGCGCACACATATACACACGCGGCCCTTTTCCAAAAACAACATTTCTTGGCACCCTCCGTCCCTGCCACTTGTTTAAATAAACAAACCGGTTCATGAAGGAAGCAGAAAAAAACACAGTACCACGTATGAATCAGATTATCTGTTGTTACTCAGCAAAAAAAAAAAAGAAAGAGGGGGAAGAAAAAAGCAGGAGAAAAGGCTTGTGGGTATTTTGGATGTGTCCATGAGTTCTTACACCTTCTTGTCCGGTGGGATACTTATCATACCACTGTAACGATTAGGGCAATTAGGGGTAATGGCAACAGAAATCTGGCTCGGCAAGAAAGTTTCGCAGTGCTTGTGAGGTTTCTCCACGCCCAAGTGTGTTGCTCGCCTGGATTTCAGAATCACTAAAACACACACATACACTCTCCCTAACCCACCCTCTTCATTTTTGGCATGATACCCATTCTGTTCCCACTAAATTGCAGAACACACATGCACATACGCACACAGTGTGGGTTAAATTAGCCACATAGTTTGGGAAAGTTGCTTTTTCCCCCCCTTTTCTTTCTTTCTTTCTCTCTTTCTTTCTTTTTTTTTTTTTTGGATTACTGCGGTGCACGTTTCTAGTCCGCAAACACTTGCAGACGCGTACAGATATCCTCCACAAAAAAACAGTGCGCACGCGCAACACGCACGCCCTGCAGATGCATACCGCTGTCGACATTTCAGGAGGAGAAGCCTGTCTGGCAGCCATTTTATGCCGAGCGGGGTTCTGTGCACATGTATAGCACTCTGGCTGCCAGAGGCATGGGTCCCGAGCCAAGACGCATTTCAGCAGCCTGGGGAGGCGAGGGGAGGGGAGTGTGCGGAGGAGAGGTGCAGAGGGGTGGACTCCCAGAGAAGTAGGGAAACAGAAAGAGGGAGAGGGGCAGAAAATATCGACCTAATTACGGAGCGCCTCCGATGCGTAATGTTTCGACAATACAGCTGCTCCTGAGTAAATATTTGATGTGGCCGAGCAGACTTTCTGCTCAGTGTCCTCCTGCTTTTCTTTCCTCTTCCGGTGCGGGAGCCTCCACTTTGTCCTTCCTTGGAAATGCACAGTCCAAATACGTATCAAGTGCTTGTGTGTCCGTGTATGTGCAGCACAGGGGTCACACAAGTCGTGACGGCGTGCATAAATGACTGTACATGTGCTGGTATGTAATATGTGTGTGTGTGTGTGTCCCGTGTCCTCCTCTGCTCCTGGTTTCTATCATTCACAGCTTTTGTCGATGACCTCACACTACTCGGGCTGGCTTCCAGCAGAACCTGCTCCCTTCTCCAAATCTTTTTCTTCTCCTCGCTATCTGTCTATCGCTGTCCCTGTGCCTGCAACAGTATCCCTCCTCTATTGTATCTTTTCATACCCGCCTCTGTGTGCATATCTACTGTTCAGCGTGTATCTGCAACGATAATGTCTTATCCAGTACGAGGTGCGCGCTCTCTTTTTTTTTTCCTTCTCGCGTCGCCTTCTTTTAACACTTTTCTCTCTTTTTCTTTTAATGTTTCCATCTGTGCCGGTGCCCCCCACACTCCCGTTGCCGCCTTTTCTAATGCCCCCCATCACCCCCCACTCCAACCCACCCAACCCTTCTCTCTCATTCTCTCTCTTTGTCTCTCTATCTTTCCCTTCTCTCCCTCCCTCACGCTTTGTTGTCTAAACAAAGTGGCCTTTATCAGGATGAGCCGCAACCCAAACAAGCCAAACAAAAGATATGGGCGAGAAAATCTGCCCGCAGAAGAGGGAGGATCTTATCGTGCCAGCCTTTGTGTGCCAGCCTGCCAACTGGCGATGCCTCCCACCGACGACCCCTCCCTTTACACACACACACACACACCAAATTCTGGCATCTCACCCCCCCCCCTTCCTCATTAGGACTCATGCATGGCATTCTGCATAGGGCTGGCACCTGACCTGGCCGAAAGGAGAGTGATATTGATGCCGAGGGTGAAGGGAAGACAAACGCTGTGCCAAATTGAACGCCATCTTGGGGCGGCGTTGTCTCATAAGGAGGGTGAGCTTTGACGAGGAGGGGGGAAAGCTTCCTTTACATATATTTGGTAGGACTGAACTTCAACACTTTGCACGTAGCAGGATGTGGTAAAGTCTAAAGAAAATGGCTCTTACGGCCTCTTCTATACCACATGGTTGGTTTTATTATCAGTGATACCTCTGCACAGACTGATATAGATACCATTGTATTCCTCTGACTGACTGTGTTGCAGCAGTGGCGGCCATACACTGTGTGACACTGTAATGATTATCTCATAATTGGAACAAGCCAAGTATTTCTTATTGGCTTAAAGGAGCACCTGGTAATCCGGATAGCTACCCTATCAAATGACTGCCACTGACGGGGAATGCAGGTACAGTAGGATGAGTTACACGCAGACACGCACACACACAGACACACACACACAGATATACTCAGTCAAACGAGTGAAAAAAAAAAAGCTCAGAGAAAGTGAGAGGGGCAAAGTTGAAACGTCTGTGAGAACAATGACATGTTGCCTTCTTTTCTCTAAGACAGACACCCCAGACTTGTTCAATAGACCAGGAGACACACACACACACACGCACACAGTAGGTCTGTCAGGGTTTTGAGACTTATGGAATCAAGTGGGATCCCAGCCCAGACAAGAACAATGAGAAGCCATACAGTGTGTGTGTGCGCACGGCTGATTTTGTGTGTGACCCAGCTCATTTGTATCTCTCTGTGCCCGTCTCTCAATGGAGTGCACGCTCACGGCCGCTGCCGCCTCAGTGTGTATGCCCATGCGTGCGCGGATCATCAGTTTGTGTGTTTGTTTCTAATCGTTGCATACTAATGCCGGTGAAGAGCAGGCCCTCTTTCTCTTGGCCGAGTCTCTGTGCCTTCTCCTCGGTAAACTCTCACGGCAGTGAAAAGAGGAGAGCATTTTAACTGAGCCGGGAGGACAACAGGCTCCTCATTGAGGTCACCAAACAGTGTGGACGGGGAGGGAGTGTATTCAGTGGCGAGTGGGCCTTGAACAAGGGACTGAATGGCCTGACGGATCATTAGCCACACCGGCCCAGGAGAGGAGAAGGAAGAACCTGGCAAGCTCAAAAGGATACGCGGCTATACAACTAAGGATGCAGATGAGGGTTAATCCATCTAAAATTCAACTTCCCCACCTTTTGAGCTGCGAAATAAAGTTTACCCACCTCTGTGCGGACGCACAAATCGCATGCATTTACAGTCATCCGCACGCTATGACATACACGTGTGTACAAATAGGGGCACGCATGCCACATCCTGCGGGAAGCCGATGTGTGCTGTGCGAACGATGCAATCGGCAAACCGGGCTGCAGACGAACTACGCTACACAGCGACGCGGCACAGTGGCTCATCTGTCCAATGAAAAATGAGCAGGCTGGTCTCCAGTCAGCACACTGTGCCCCACTTAATGTTTCCAGCTCCTTTCGCTCTCTTCCAGTTCACCCTTTCCTCACAAATTGGACTTTCCTTTCACTTTTTACACGACATTCCTTTTTCTTTTCTTTTCACGAAAATCTGCTCTTTCTCTGTTCCTGACGCTTTAAAAAAGATCGTTTGCAGCCAAAACTTTTCACCTCCGACAACCCTGACACTGTCTTAGAAGTATGCGCAAATGTATTTATGAAAGCCGTTTGTGCTGAAACCACTTAAATCAATCAACCTTTTTTTTAAAAATCATTTCTCAAGCAACAATTTTTTCTTTTTTTTGGTATCAGCTTCTAAAATGTGAAGATATGCAACTTTTCTCGCCCCTCAAATCTTTGTAAATTGAACATTTTGAACGGGTGACTGTTGATAAGTCAAAACAAACAATGTGAAGGCTTAAGTTTGAGCTCCCGCAGATTCTAATCAGTGTTTCGGACTAATATCTGATTATGTAAACTAAATAATCTGCTAGTCGGAAAATAATTAACAGATTCACTGATAATGAAAGCAATCATCAGATCTTGGACCAAAAATTGTTTAAACGTGGATTAACTGATTTTCCAAAAGTGTGGTCTCGTCATCATCCACAACTTAAACGACCATCAGGTCCAGACTGTGAGAAAAAGAGAGCGCTGCATCTGTGCGTGAGACAAAGGGCCAATCAATGGCCAACGCTGCATCTTTTTTGCTATGCACCAAACAAACAATTAGCTTTGTTGCGGTGTAATTGACTGGCAGGACCGGGTGGCATTTACATTCGCCCGCTGTTGCCACCCTGCCATTCGGCGAGCCGGGGGTAAAAAAAAAAGAAAGAAGAAGAATGGGCCCATACAAGGGTGCAAGGTTGGCCACATCTCTCTGGTTCGAAGACAGTGCTATTTTTCCACGGTGGCAAACTTCCAAGCAGGAGCTTTTTTTTTTTTTTTCCTTAAATGCACGTCTGTGGAGGAAGGAGGGGAAGGAGGGTGGAGTGAGGACGAGACTATAGATTTAATTATGCATGCGTGTTTTCTCATTCATTGTAGTGGTGGGAAGGGGAGAGGAAGAGGGTAAGAGGGGTGTGTGGTGGGACGTTTGGGGGGGGGGGGGGGGGGCAGACCAATGACATTCCGTCGTTGTAGTCCTCCTCCTACACACATACACACACAAGGAGCAGTCTGGGAGCGAGCCGCTATAGGCTAATGAGGTGACACTCACCGTCTGGAGACTAGCCAAAACAGTCCATTAACTCCTAGCCAGTAGTTAAGAGGAGAAGAAGGAGAAAGTGGTTGCAGGGAGGGTGCAGAGGAGAAAAAGGGGAAGCGGATGAGGGAGAGGAGGAGGAGTAAGGGGGGGCAAATGGGTGAGGTAGGCGGCTAGCTGATGGTTGGTGGGTGGAGCTTGTGAGGGGGTGAGGAAAAAAAAGAGGAGAAAGTCTGAAGTCTTTCAGGATGTGAGGGTGGGGGGTATTTCTGCAGTTTTGTAGTTGTGAATGAATCAGCGGGGTGGCTAGTAGAAGGGGGGGCTGTGCACGAGCGTTCACTGTTGGTGAATATGCTCTGTGCAGGCAGCTCTTGAGGAAAAGCAAGACTCTGTGTGTGTGATGGAGTAGAGGTGGCGGTGGGGCGGGCGTTGGATGCCACGAAAGAGAGAGAGGACAAGGGAGATAGATCCAAAACCCCCCAGCCAGGCAGACAGACCTTTGACAGAGGAGCTCTGTGATTCGTCTCTTTCATCTTTAGAACCCCCCTATCCAGTCGGATAATTATGAGACAAATGCACCGGACCCCTGCTGCTTGAGTGGCAATGGGCATTGGAGGCCAGAAACACATAGAGGGTTCAAACCTGCACGTCTCGACTGGTCCGGAGGGAGGAGGGACAGAGGGAATGAGAGATGGCGGGGGTGTTTAGGGGTCTGGGAATTTCCCCACTCTCCCAAGAGAGACAAGTTGGCCAACAGATCATAGTTCAGGGACAGCTTGGTTGTGCTACTAACGAGGTTTAACTCCGCTTTACTTCCATTCAACTTCGACACACACACACACACACACACACACACACACACACACACACACACACACACACACACAGAGTTAAGAAGTATCACACTTTTACGGTTTATTTTCAAAAACGTATAAAAGAAAACTTTGGAAAAACGCTGCCAGATTTCTAACTTGTAGCTGGCTCAGTTAGACGGATCCATGCACAACATGTTGTTTTATTAATGTAATTGATGTTGCTCTGGTCTGCACTGATAAGGCAGTACAGTTAGGAAAAGCAATGCTACCTACATCTTTATCTTGCACCAACCACCAAACCCTGAAGGCCTTATCCCTGAAGCAAACACACATGCAAAATACTGCTTTATTTGACTGGTAATTCAAATGAAAATCAATGTGCCAATCTGTACGAGCACTTTGAATTCAAAAGTGATTCATGTGAAAGAATTTTTCCTTTGGGTTACAAATTTTAACTCAGGCCTGGGCAACTCTCTGTGCCCGTTTCTGCCTCTGCCAGTGACGTGTCGGTGATTGTCAGCGCTTACGACGACATCAGGCCTCAGCCAAGAGGACTTCCCACTGGCGAGGGCCGCGTCAGGGTGACTGGGTGCTCCCTAACAGGGCAAAATGGCTCTCCTCCAGCTGGCCACCCATTGCCACTGTTTGCACTCCCTGAGGTCTGCCAAGCAAGCGGCAGTAAAACACACACAAACACACATGCCCACACACACCTTAAAGTGGGGACGTGGAAGGAATTATCCGATCATAGAATGCCACCACATCTAAGACCAGATCTTGGCCCAAAACAGACAAGGAAAACAAAGCGTGCACTCATTCAGACGATTTTGCTGGCACTGCTCCCTTGGAACGGGACACAGGGTGGAGAAGGAGGTGGGGGGGGACAACCACAGAGTTTAATGTGTCATTACAAGCATAAAAACAGACTACTGACATTGCCAACAGATGTCGAGCCAGTTTATATTTGCCATTACAACTCCAGTAGGGAATGAAGCGGCAGGTGCAAATGGGGCTTTCTTCTTTACAATCCCAGCTACTGTGCTGCTGCATCATCATGTCTCCTGATCTATTACTCAGACATGGATCATGGGTAGAGGGCTCGGTGCCTTTGGCACCAATCAAACTCTGAATCATGGTTTGCATTTGTCCTCTTCATCCAACTTTTAGATACTTAGATTTCACTTAAACACCACATGGGCTAAGCTCTCTATGAGAACCCGAGGCTTAATAATGCTTACACCTTTCTTGAATGTCTCACTCTAAATAGTGCAACAATGACAGAAAGATGTCTCTCATTCTCTCAACACTCCAAAGAATGCTCAGTTGCAGCAGGGGAACTGAGGAGTTTGTTGGTGGTTTAAAAACCGGCTGCATGCTGCATGGTCAGTAAAACCCCTCCTTTCCTTTTAATGAGGCTGGAGGACGGTGCTTTCAGAGCCCCCACCCCTCAGCCCCATCAGAGCTGGTCCGAATCAAAGCAGCCGTGGGGATCAAGGCTCGGGGGGCAAGAGGGTGAGTTGGGGGAATGGGGTTTCGGTGTCTCCACTGGCACAAGACCATTGAATGAAGCTATTAGGGGGAGTGAGGGAAATTATAGGAGTGATTTCACAAAACCACTACTCTTGCAAAGAAAAGCGATTCTTGTGGAAACGCTGCACCGCTTAAATTCTTACTCGGTGAGCCACGGTCAGATGCAGAGCAGTGGTTTAAATTAAACAGCGTCATAAAACAGATTCTCACGTAACTCAAAAGGGAGTGACAGCTCCTTGCCCGCCACAAGGTCAACGCTTTGGCAGTGATCCAGAGTTAGTGGAGCTCCTCACCTCCTCGTGGACCCTCCGACTGTCTGGAGATATCCGACTAACAGCAGTCAAGGTGCAAAACATCTTTTGTGGTTGCAGGTCCCCGATGCAGGGTTTAAACACAAACATTCAGCGGCTCGGTGCTTTCAACAGCCTATCCGCTACCACAACAAAGCGCCACATAATCGTGATTAAACATCTGGGTCTTACAGGAGATCAAAATGCAAATCTGATCTTTCGGGTTTAACCGTTTACTCCCTTTGCTGCACCACAAGTTATAAATCGCTCTTAAGTGCACGCTAAGCAAGATATTCACAGCCAGACAGACTCAAATGAGTAAGCAAGATAGAACTCTCTTACACATTTAGTCAAGTAAAAAAACCAAAACAGCAAATCTGTTCTCTGTGACTGAGGCCTGCTGAGGCAGCCCCCTCTGCCACTGCAGCAATAACAACATGTGGTTTGGCTGTGCAGCGCCAGCTTACAGTGGGAAGAGGAGAGGCGCTAAATTAATCTCAGATTCTGTTTTTGAAAGTCATAAACAATGCTACAGCGAGGCATGACATCCACAGAGGTGGCCACAGTGTTTGGTCACATGATTAGAGAATGTTACATCAGCAGCGTTGTAGGGTTTCGGGAATAGATTATCATCACAGTGAGCACTCAAACATTACAAATCATATTTACATAGTAAACTGTGGTTATGCTGAGCGTACTGTCTGAAACAATTGTGTGTAGCCAGCACGCAAGCCTGCCGTGTCCCCAGGCATTGTGAGGCTTCTCCCGGTCTTGCTATGTAGAAGAGAAATGTAAAGGGCCTTTGTTTTTAAAATGGGCTGCTGCCAAATTGTTAGGATCATACACAGAACAATGTCATCGGGCCTCACCTGGCAGGTTTGTTTGCAGGTATCATATATATTGTGGTTTTGTGATTATATTCTTGCTGTGATAGAGTTAAGAAGGAAAGGCTTTCAGTTAAGTCTGGCCTTCCTCTTTGCTTCAGCCTTTCCCACGAGGCTCCCGAACCATAATCTCTTGAAATATTTGCACAGATGACGGCAGCACTCGGCTGTTTTGACATGGAGCGGCATGAGCAAGATCTAGCAGTCACATTTTCCATCACTTTTCAGTTCAGGAACAGGAATTCCCCTTTTGCCGCTTTTCTTTGTAACCCACCCGCCTCCCACCACCCTGTACAAGCCTCCCAGCACTCCTTCCTCCACTTCCTCAGCCTGCTAGCATTTGTCCCCTCAGGGCCACTCCACAGGGGCCTTTACACTCGCCTTGCAGCCAGCTCCTGCAACCCTTGCTTTCCACTTGTGCAAGCATGTTTTGTTTTTTTCCCACTTTATCTGAGATGCCAAAAGTTCACTAACTGAGATCAGGGGTGGGTGAGAGGGCAATCAGGGTTGGGGTAAATTCTGCAAGCTGGTGCGGAGAAGAGGTATCGTCTTTAGTGCCCTATAGCTCAGCTTAGGAAGGCAAGCGTGGCTGTTTTCTTTATGTTTTTTTAAGAGCAGCAAGTTTTGGAAACGTGATCGTGTTTGCATTTGACTTAACTCTATCATTCCATCACAACTGCACACAACTGCACTCACACACAAAACAGGCTAAAGTGTGCACACACTCACAAGCATTTCCCATTTTACCTCATAATTGCTGATGAAGTGGTTTTTATATTCACAGAAAGTTTTCCTCAAGGTGTTTTCACTATCTGGGGTCCTACAAACTCCTCGGTGTCCTCATTTTGCCTTTCATCCGTCCTTTTTTTTTAACAATTAGTCAGACCGAATGCATATGGTGAATCATCAACTTGCAAATTCATCATTTTATTCTAATTAAAAAGGTAAAAATTACAAACAGAAACTAATGCCATATTATGCCTACAGTTATTTAAGAATTTTAGTTATTCCAAACTGTAATTGCACCTAATTTGCTGTGGAATCTCTTTAAAGGTCATAAAAAAATTATCTCCTGACACTAGCCACAGTTGCATCATGGGAACTGGAAGGAATATCAAAGGGCCACCATTGGAGCAGACTCTGTAATCCTCCTCCTGGCAAGCATCTACATATATACACTCGACCTTGCCAAAGTTTTTTTTTTCCTCCTGAGGGCCTGCTTGAATGTGCATGTGCATGTAGAAAACACTATCTCTTTGCTGACACTGACGGCACAACAGACTTGTTGCAGTCGCAGCTCGAGCAAGGTTGGCAGCCCTGCAGAAACACTTCCCATTTGTGGTGTGGGGCTTGGTCCAAGCCACTTGAACTTGGCAAGGCTTACCTGGAACAGCCTACCCGTAGGACTGCCACAGACTCTCCCCCTTCAGCCAACACAGCCAGCCTCACTGTAAACTATAACAGCTGATTTCAGCCACACCTCCAGAAAACTGGCTGCAACTGATTTGCAGGTGTTTATCAAGGAAGAAGGAAGCATAGCTTTTTTTTTTCTGTTTTGCTTTTGTTATCAAATCAAACTGAGCAGGTCCCAAGTAACTCCCTGCTGAGCAGGTTAAGCTGCTGCTTTCCAGCAGGTATTTTGTTATTGAATAATACATCACTGTTAGCAGTTCCTCTTGTTTGTCACCATTCATTGTTGTATAATATATATTAAATGTTAAAAAACTTGATTTGACTGGTTGAAAAAAGTTGACTGAATGTTTCAGGGCAGTATAGAAGCTACAGAACTTTTCACAAGGGACACAATTGTGAGTGCAAGGTGACTTTTTTTTTCTTATCATTTCAGGGAGAATTACACAGATCATATGACACCATATGGAATTCTTTTTACACATAATATATTTCCTTTGCAGCCGCCGTGAAAGGCAAGGCCTACAGGGAGTCCTCTTTAGGAGGAGGAGAGGGAAAAAAAGCTGTATGTATGGTGAGGAGGGAGGGGCGGGTGGGGGGTGGGGGCGGTCGAGGGGTTTAGTGGGGCGGTCCAAGCACGCTCAGCGAAAATATGCCTCATGCACTCGTTGAACTTGGGGCCTGCGCAGGCTTCTCTCAAGGTTACAGGAGAGGCCTGTACTGAGCGGAGCAGGAGAAAGAAATCATGCAGTAGCAGGCCACATGCAACAAGCTTTTCACTGGACTCTGCTCTCTTGTTGCTATTGCTGCTTTCATTTTGGAGAAATGCCGTATTTTAAGTTTCCAATTAATGCAAAAAACTTGTTATATCTAAAAACGCGTCGCCAAACGTATCATACATCCATTCAACAGTATCCCAGCCGGGCATTCAATCTGCGGCAGAGTCAAACCGCTAGTGTCTGTTGCTCGGATAACAGAAGCGGCATGCGATCGCCTTTGACACCAGGTTTCCTTCCCTCCTCGGAGCCTGCCGGGATTCGGGCCATGTATCCGCTGCCGCACCCCTGAGCCCTCGACCACACAAAGGTAGGAAGCGGCCGTTGGAGCGGGGCGCATTGTGACGAGGTCACTAAATCACCGCTCGTTTTATCCACCGCTATTTACGAACATTTCACCAGAGGAAATCATAAAGACAACAAGCCTGAGTAAATACATCTGAGGATGATTGCTGGAAAGAAGGGAGACTACAAAAGCTGCCTTACATGGACAGTTCGGCCACGAAAAAGTTTCAAGGAATACATTCACAAGGCTTGCACACTTTAATCCAAGTTTGATAGAAGTGGAACAAATACAACTTTCTCGGTAAATATTAACTTTTACTGTGTGAAAGGCACTGACTCATTAACACTCATCCTCAACTAAGGTTATAGTCTGACGTGATATCACATAATAATGTTACATAACATATCGGAAGAGAAAAAGATCACAAAGGTCCTACAAGTCAAACATTAATATAGACGTAACAACTCTTTCCTTTGCAGAGATTTAGAGGAGTAATGGCATGCTTAGGAGAGAATGTAGTCACTTTCTTTGTGTTGTCATCTGAGCCTCTCCATTCAGTGTTTTGGTAGCAGGTTTGGCCACGCACTCATGTCAGTGCCTCATTTTTTTTTCTTTTCCAAAGTTGCCAATCCCAATGTTTATAAAAAGACAAGAGTGAAAGTGAAAGAAAAATGACCCAAAAACCTGATCCCCCAGAAAGCAAAAGAAAAACAAACATATTACGTTATATTTATCAAACAATTCATTTATTAGCATTTAATATTTCATTTACCTAGCCCATGTCTCTGCTGTTCTCCTCTGCTCTCTGCTGTTCTGCTCAGCTCCAAAACAAACACAGTGCAACAGAGAGCACAGGAGACCAGCAGACTGTTTTGATTCTGAGATCAGCATTAGTTAGCTTATGTAGCATATCATTGCCATTGCTTGTGTATTTTACAGCCTTATTCTGGGCTTATGATTTAGCTTTTTGGATCTTGTGCCCACAACCTTTCCGGTTATAAAGGGAAGAGATCTGTTTATTTTCTTTAAGAAGCTGGTGATGTCACTCAAAATCCAATCTATTATCCGCATGGCATGGCTCCAATTTAACATGCTTGTCCAGCCTAAAAAAAGAAACTTTTCTGACACTTTCACAGAAAAGTTTAAGGTCAGTCATTCAGATTATTTGAGATGTTATAATAACGTGCCAGTTTTCCTTTTGATACAGATATGTGATGACAAACATTTGGAGATTTGACTCAACATGTCAATAAAGACAAACACGGTGCTTAAGCTGGAACAACAACAACTTGTATTTGAGTTCACCATGACTGACAGAGGTCAAAGGGCAACAGGTAGTAAACACTGGTATTAATGAATCGGTCACTTTGCCTTTCCTCAATAACTAGCAGTCCATTAGCACCTGGTAAAAGGGTCACTTCTATGCTTTACACCAGCTTACGCCTGCTTTCACACAAATAGCGAAGCAAAAATACTCAATGCAGTGACAGAGTTAGAGAAACAGGGTTCCTGGTATATAACGGCAGAAAGACACAGAGGAATTAAGTCTACATAGCCTGCTTCAATGCACATTTATTACTTTGATATAAGCTTATTAAACAGACCAAAAACATTTCTTCAGAGTCAATCTGAGCTAATTTCCCCCACAAAAACCAAAAAAAAAAACAAATTAGCATAAGATGAAGTGGGTCATTCTAATGTCTTGATTAAAGTAGGCCTCAGCTTTGCCCAAGTGGCCAAGCAGCAGACTGCAAGTTCAGCTTTGTGCACTGAAGGCCTTATCAGGGCCTCTTTCGTAAACAAGAGGAGGAGGGGAAAAATAGCCCCATCCAACAAAATAAAAGGGAGCATCAAAGCAGCTATAGAAGAGAATCAGTCAGAGTATTAGACGCCACTAGGGGTTGTCAACGTGATGGCTTAGATGTCACTGGAGAACATCTCCATGGATGTAAAGCGGGCAAACAAATTAAGAGGGATGAGCTCGCACTTGGTGGATTAGTATTAGATTTATGAGGACAACTTAGAGTCAGTGCAAAGCAAAGAGTACACAAGTCTGTCAAAGCTGTGAAGAGAAAATTCACCTTTACACATTTAAGTTCAAGTGACGACCGTTTAAGACTCACTGTAGAGTTATTTGACTATGGAGGTGTTCACGTAAAGAAGATCTGAGGTACATAACAAACCGGCTTGACTTGACAGAACACTATCATTAAAGAAGACTACGACATCATTTCTCTTAGTTAGCACAGGCAACTGTGGCATAGCATCTTCTCTAAAGTCTACCCTTGGTGTCTGACTGTGAGAGGCTGGTGAGGCGAGCCCTACACGCAGGAGTCCAACTGTAAAGGATATGAGGCACGTTTATGTCAACTATGAATGAATGTTTAAATGGAATCTTTGAATGCAAAGCTTCTTGAATTCAAGAAGATGGAAAGATCCTTTAATGAGCTGATGATTCCAGCAGCGGTTTCATCGCTGACTATACGGACTAATACGGCGCCGGGTCCTGAGAGCCCTGAGACACTCAGAATTCCATATGCAAGACGATGCGAGGGTATTTTTAGGCCAGCACAATTTCCCTGTGACACATTTACTGCGAAGGACCTCAAGAGTGATAACGTGTACAAACTGCAGTCTGCTGAGGAGAGCGACAGCAATACTTGGAGCCACAGGAGAGACAGGCCAATTAATGGCAAGACGTCCTCTGAGTGCAGCCCTCTGTATAATCCCACAACCTACTTTATGGCGAACACTCCCCTCTTGCGCTGATGTGTGCATCATTAATCACATTTCATATCAAATGCATATCCCTAGCCACAAATATTCACTCCCAAATCTCTAAACGATGCATGTCAAACACTGTTCTTTACCAGAACGAGCGGCTCAAACTTTCCACATCTGATTATAAAGCAAAAGGAGCTGGCTAAACGTTTAAAATGTTTAATGCAATACCTTTTAAGTTGAAACACCTCCATACTTGTATTTCTGAGCGATACCACGTGAAAAGACTGAAAATGCACTTATGAAAGCAGCTTTCCAGGGAGAAGAAGAAAAAGAAGGAGAAAAAAAAAGTATGATGGTTTTAACTTCAATTTAACCAATGCCACTTAAAGCCAAGCTCTCAAAAGTCTAGCTCAGCACGCAGAACTGGCACTTGAGACATGAAAGGGCAGCTGCGACTTTTGGTTTACATTATATCTTAGTGGTTTCCACATTGTGGCCAGGGGATAAGCATCAGGAGAGGTTTATCTCTGTCACAGTGCTCTATGGAATATGTAAACACTACGTGTAATCAGTGCTGCAGTGAAATGGAGTGCAGGGGCTGTGTGGGAAAGTGAAGCACTTTAGGAATAAGTCGACATCTTTACTCGCTGAGCTCAAGCAAAGATAAGGCGCTGGAAGCAAAGCTGCAGAACCTCTAATGCTACTGTTGCAAAACACTCATTGCTGAAAACTGCTGCAAATGCTGAACACGTGCATTTTTCGATGAACAAAATCAGCAAGCCTTATGCAAGTAGCACTGTTAACTTAGTTTTAACTTTCACTTTGCTTAAGACCTTCGCTCTCATCTATCTTCATCTCATCCATCTCTTGGCTTTACTCTGTCAGCGTGTCTTTGTCCTCGTCATCCACCCAGCGAGGCGGCGGCGCTCCTCCTGTTTTTTTTTTTCCCTTGTGGAGCACGGGTACTTGTCCTAGACGAAGAGCCTCTCTCCCTTCTAGAGCCCAAGTTTTAATATGGTGTCCAATCAAAAGTGATTAAGCATCGCAGAGCACAAACAATGCTGGCCCTTAAATCTCTGTGAACCCTCATTCACTCGAGCGAATGAAAGAACACTCTGTCTGCAGCGGCAGATGACAGACGCGCGCTTGAAGATAAGTCTTCTGCGTGAGCCCTTATCCTGCGAACACCCGCCGTTTGAGCAAATAAAGAAATAAATAAATGCATTACAAAACGCCACACACAACAGAACTGGGTGCCACCTCTAAAAAGGCATCAGTGGGGGAGGAGAAGGCTGTTATTTTGTCCGTCAGTGTTACGTCCCCAACATGGTGCCTCGAGATGATACCTAAAACCAAGTGGCACCGGACGAGGCCCAGTTGAGTAAGTGAACCATAACTCAGCTGATGGGAATTAAGTCAAGAATGGAGGACAAACATGCATGCAGATGCAAAGACAGCGCAGTGAATAAAAAGCCTGTTAATGTTCAAGCACAAACCCAACTGCGAGCAATAAATCACTAATAAAATCAACCAGCTGCCTCAAGCGCAGCGTCTTTCACATGAGAAATTTCAAAAAAGCAAATTTCCCACAAATCATCCTGTCTTGTACATAAATTACCAACAATTACAATGCATAATGTATGCGGTAGTAAAACAATACCCTGAACTAATGCATTAGATACATGCGGTACACAGCAGCATGAACATTTAAGAAAAAGGGGGGACCGCTAACTAATGCTGAAAAGATATTGTTCTTTCTTTTCTTTTTTTAAATGCCAAGCGCAAGAGCAGAATTACTTGGCAGCTGTTGTGCGATTTTTCATCATTAATATAAGAGCTGCTTGCAGAGTTGCTTAAATACTCTTTTTCAGCGCGTGTAATGCAATCTTGTACTCGGTAAGCTTCCATTTCTAGCTGGAATGACTGCGGGAAAATACTGGAACCAGTCCTGCTAAACATGGCAACCCCACTTGCGCGTATATTCTGTTATATTTATTTTTTTCCCCTATAAAAGTCTGCTATTGAACTGTTACAGCATCCAAAAGGCACTGTTAGCAGATCTCTATTAGCCCGTTTCAGGGATTCAATAACCATACACACATGTAGACGCATTAGCAAATTTGAAACAGAGAGAAGCAGACAAGCGTCATCACTGAGAAGTCATGAGAGGGAGGAGCTGGCACTATGACAACAAGACATTAGCCGTCTGCAGCCTGCTGCCGTCAACAAGTCAGCATGAGCACTACCATCTGACTGGGCTTTCCCAACACTGCCCCCATACACTCAGCCAAAACTAGCTCTTGCTGCTGCTGTTGCTGCTGCTGTTACTGGCTCCTGCTTTCAATTTCAAGAGTGGGCCAAGTAATGGCTTCAGCGTTTTGTGGTCTGCCGACACATATGGTCCGTGTAGCAGAACCAGTTCTGCGCCCCCCACCTCCTCCCCTGTAGATCGTTTTGGGACGTGCACGGAGATGTGGGCAGAAGGAGACTGACACAGCCCCAGGGGCTGGCCGCAGTTATGGGGGGAGACGTGTATGGGTCTTGTTATGACTGCCAAGAGAATTGGTCTCAGCGGGGCCACCGCTGCAATCAGTCCAATGCCACAACGTGCAGAACTAACCAAACAGTACTTGTTTAAAGTTTGGCCCTTTCTGAAAATAATGTGTAGGAGGTTCTTAAAAATGCCACCAGCTGCATCGTTCCCAAAGACACTTTATGCACGACCACATGAGGAATCGACCCCAACTTTGACCAAATGGAGAACTCATTAATAATTAGGTCAGCTTCCCATTTAGCCTAATGGCACATGAGAAATTGTATTTACATTAAAAACAAAACTTTTATGAGCCATCATAGGAAGGGCCACATTAACCTTTACTTTATTGCTCCCATCAGCGCTAACATCACCGCTGGCAGTTAGGCTATCGCTGCCGTGGACGCTATCTGGCTGCATGACCTAGATTAAAGGTTATTTGCCCAAGTCACAGAGGCTGCTCCTTTGGCTCGCCCTTGTTGGGTTTCCTTATCGGAGTTTGTCTGGACAAATCTTGGACACAAAGCACCCATTTTGTGCTCCTCTCTGGAGATCCTGTTACAGCGTTCCAGACAACGCGGTCCGCCACCAGTGCCTCTGGGAGCACGGCGTTTGGTTGGGGCGGTGCGATTAGCTGCTTCCTCAACTTCAAGCATATGATACACGTGAACTCCTCTTACGTCCCTGAGCATGCTTTTGTGCAGCGACAGGGTAAAATGATCGGGGGGGGTCAGATGATGTCATGCTGTGAGAATTCGGATAAAGTGACCCTCCCATCCTCATTACAAGACGATCCAAGGGTCCTCCAAGTAAATTCTGCCTTTAGCTACTTAAATACTTTTCTTTTGTAACTACTAAAATTCCCATTTGTTGCACAATAATGTCCTGTCATTAGATGTACTATGGAAATAATTGAGCATCTCCACCCAGCAGTATGCATTTACAGTCTGTGTGTGGATAGAGCTGCCTTGAGGATGATCCAGTGGCCTTATTCCTCCTGTGCTCTACAAGGACAAAGAACAACTAAGAGAGCAGGGTCGAGCGAGGCAGGGAGAACGAGGAAAACGAGAGAGAAAAAGAGTAGTATTCGCTGACCTCATTCTGACAAGCCCGGGAAGAGTCTTTCCTTGGAACCGTTTCGCAATAGCACTGTTGTTTATACAGGTGGTGGGTGAGTCGAGCGAGATATGCAGAGAGCATGCATTTTGCAACACCTCATTATGAATACTAAACACAAGCAGCATGTCAATTCACACAGCGCACACACAAACAAGCACTTCACCCACACTCCAAAGAGTGGTTCACGTTTCATTTAAGTTGTGACATTTGCAGGGAATGCGTCACTTTGTGGGCAGTGGCCAAATCATTCCACTCTGTTTAAATTTCAAAGTCAAGTTCCTTCACACAACCCAAGAGCTGTCAAATGCTACTGTCCCCTCGTATTGGCTGCCGACTGCAAGCCTCTTGGAACGGATGCCTCCGGTTGCCTTGTGTGTTTGGCTTTTGGGCCGTCTTCGGCAACAACATCCACTTGGCCAGAGTTCAGCCCTGTGGAAGGCTACAACAGCCCAAAGGTGGCTGCCAGGACCATTGTTTATGCAACAGTATACTACTGCTAGGTTAAAGGGAAAAAGAGCAAAACAGTGGAGGGAAATGAAGGGCTCCTACCTGCAGAAATAAGCTTCTGTCTTTGTACACATGGTGAGACATTTTAAGAATATTATTACAACTCTTTCTTTTCTTTTCTGGAGCCAATATCTTAAGCAAGTTAATTCACAAATTGTACATATGTGAGAATAACCCTGTAAATTTATAAATACTATGCTTTAGATAACCAACTGTCTTTTCTAAAAGAGGAACACTCTCGAAATGACACAAAATGGAAAACCAGGACCTTAACTAAAAGCCATTTAAATTTAATGAAATCTTACCCAAACTAAATAGATTTTTGTGCTTTTATTTCTGTAACAGTTGAAGCCTGAAAACAAACCCATGCGTAAGTTAATGTAGCGCCTATCTTATTTTCCCCACTAATCAATGAGGTGAACCAAATCCATTATATCTTAGAAAGATGTGGAAAGAAAAAAAAGGAGAAAGGATCCACACAACAGCTGTTTGGTAAACATACCAAAGTAATTGTTCCAAATGCCTTATTTTAACACAGATTAAATACAATTAGAGGCTGTTTATCTAATCACAACAAGTCACTCTGCCAAAAGAAAAACCGCTGTCATTGTTCCTAGCAGTTCTGCTCCGAGGAATTAAGCTGGAAATAGGATAACTTTTTTTTTTTTTTTTAAACATAGCTTCTCTATGTACAGGAAGGAACGTTTACACACTTGCTGCGGGGAAAGAATATGGCTGGATCGTTGGCTGGCCTAAGGCATGGGTCTTCTGAGGTGAATACAAGGAATTCAGGTCAGTGCAGCCGAGACGTTTAACCAGATCAAGCCGCTGCAGCCTGGGTGGAAATAGCACGGGAGGCCACGAAGGGGGAAACCAGTGCGTCACAGCTCCCGGCCTGAATCCAGGCTCACCCCCCACCCCACCTCCCCAATGCAAACAAGAGCCATAACTTCCCTAATGATCTGAGATCATGTACGCCTCACACACACTTCGCCAATAGGAAGCGCTTCCTCTCCACCTTTGACCTCAGAGTGGGTGTGTCTACCTTCGACTTGACATGCGAATCAGGAATGGTGCTAGAGTGATTTGATGAATAGTTAGTGGCAAGTTCATCTATGAGGTTTGAAAAAAGAAAAGCTTTAATCCGAGAAAATCTTTCTGCAACACCAGGAAAATCTTGAAAAATCGGATTTTAAGCCCTAACAAATCTCTTAATATCTTAAATGTTTGCCACATTTTGATAATCTGACACTGACTTGTTTTCATTTACAGTCTCTCCCCCCCCACCCGTCACACACAATTGCTCTGTGATTCAGAAGTCCAACACCGCACTCACTCACACACACACACATTGTAAACAGTCTTTATTGAGACGTGAGTGCTTGTATAAACATAGACAAGCTCTATTGAGGGTCCGGGGCTGGGTTGAACAATAAGAGGGGGAAAGTTGCTGGACGTTCCTCACAGACGGTGTGTACAAAATCCAATTATCAGAGCCGTGGCATTAACATTCCAGCAGTCTGGCAGGTGACGGCTCCGTCTTTTCAGCTCCCCCCACCACCATCACACACACACACACACACACACACCGCCAGCATGGGATAGTCTCCCTAGGCAGCACCTCGACAATACACTTACACACATGCAGCCTTCTTCAGCTCCCCCTTTCTAAGAACCCCCAAGTATTGAGACATATATAGCAGCAAGAAGGCAAAGAGAGGGGAGGCAGTTGGGAGGAGTGTGGGGTCCACCAGCGACACTGATCTTTTCTTCAGGAGATCAGCGCAACTAGCCTAGCAGGCAGTATCAGTCAATGGGGCATTCTTCTCCTCTCTGTGTTTGGGTGAGAATATGTTGATCGTCGATAACGGCGCTTTGATCGCCATAATGGGGAAACCGCGTTTTGTTTTGAGCATTTGCCTAAAAACAGTGAATGCTTTGTCAGCCTTCGGGCGATGTTTGCGGCATACAAGACGCCGAACTCGACAAAGGTTGAAGGTAAAACAAAACTATTGCTGTTCTTGGCTACAGGGCGGCGTCTGAAGGATTAAAATAAAAGCCGTCACTTTAGGGCTTCTCGGCGAGGGAAGCAAAACACACACAAAAAATACAACTAAAGAACTAAAACTGAGACTTTAAAGTGCTTCTTCTTTGATTACACACACTAACTCCTGTAATTAGCCTCTGCACCTTCTTCCAGCATTAATCCGTCCGGTTTGACAAAGCTCTATCCACCGTGCATCGTTACCAGGTTTTCTTTTTTTTTTTTGCTAAACATACTGTACATACAGACCTTATCACTATAGGATATGGTGTACGTGATAATGTGCATGTGATATGTAAAGCCTCTGCCTGGTGTCGTGCTCTGTATCCTTGTCAGGTCCTATATATAAACATACATCTGGCCCCCATTCTGCTCTTTCCATCATGTCATCCTGCCTACATGGGAGCAGGCTGTGGGAGATACATACAGTTCAGTACAGGACAGGACAGTAGGGCTGGAAGAAATTATTGTTTTCATTTTTTTTGACTGATTCTTTTTTATTATATGTCAAAACGCCTGGTCTTAAGCTTCTCAGATCCAAAAGCAAATCTTTCTTTTATGGTTTTTGCCTGACTAGTAGATTAAGATTCAAGCAAATTCAACTTAAAGATGCATATACTAAGAAAAAAAATACTCAGGCTGAAAGCTGGGAATAAGAAACGTTTGACATTTTTGGCTTCGTAAATGATGATTAATGAATCTAAATTAAGCTGAACTAACTTTTTCTTGATTAACTGACACAGTACACGTACTGAAGCCAAACACCCTGCTGCTAAAAAGTTAAAAGTCTGTTCACTGAAATAATTTTATGCATTTATTCTGCATCAATAGCTAACTAGGATTTTATGGGCATTTTGACTTGATGTTATATTCCTTCCTTTAAAACAGTTACCGCTTTTTTTTTCTTTTTTTTTTTTTAAACGCCACCTTTAGCTTCTCTTTTCACAGCTTAAAGTAACTGAGAAGTCTACTTTGTCCCCCTATAAACCTCCTTTTGTTGCTCCTATTCTCCCCCCCTCTTTGTGTGTCGCTGTCCTCCTTTGCGGTGAGATGTTAGTCAAGTGTCTTGTGGCTTTCTCCACCCTCACCAGAAGGCCTGCCCGCGGTTAATTATTCTTGGATGGCGGATGAAAAAAAAAAAAGAGATCTCTTTTTTTTTTTGTTCTTTTTTTCATTAGCTCAGCAGCAGTTTCCCATTCATAATAGTTGGCACTGGTTTCACTCTGCCTGCCAGAGATCACACCCCAACCATTTTCATTTTCCTTCATCCATTTGTTTCATTCATGTCATAGATTTGGCAGGGGCCTGCATCGTTTTCCTGATGGCCGCCGACCCTTCAACACCCTCCTTTTGAGTCTCAAACTCCCGTTTGTGGCTTTGTTTTGGATAAGAGCGGAGAAAATGTGGAAAAAAAATTTCATGCTGGTTCGTATCCAAGGGTTGTTGTCTTACTGTATTTCAGGACTGGAATTATTAATTGTAATGTAAAACTGAAAAAGGGATACTTTAGCAAAGCCATATGAAGCTTTGCTGACATGCCCTTGGATGAAAAGAAAGTCATAATAAAACTTTTCCTGGGAAACTGAATGAATATGGTTTATGTATGTGATTGTTGGTATAATTCCAAAGTTAAAAAGAACCATTAAGGACTGTGGGCTACCATTCCCTTGCCTTCACACAGTTTATCCCATAAATTTGCACAAGCAGTGAGCACACCGAGTAATACACTCTCCACCAGAACTTTAAGTCTATTACACAGTGCGTTCAACAATCTGAGGCCCGGAGAAACAGTATTTCATCATGCAACTACTGGAAATATGCCCACTGACAGGGAATCTGGATTGCACATACACACACATATTTAAAAAAAAAACAACAAAAAAACTCTTCCCACCCACCTGTTCTTGAGACATTTTGCTAAATCTATCAACTTCATCTGCTTGCATGTATTTTATTCCATACCACACAGGCCCACAAGCAGAAAGCACACGCGTTTGCATGTGCACGAGTCCAAACATTCAAATGTAACGTACACGTCTTCTCTCTGGGGCTGCAACCCGATCCCAAAGCACTCCAATGTGACATTAAAAACCCAGACTCTTTACCGTTAGGAACCTGGATTCCCAACATGGAAACAAACAAGATGGCTGCCGTGTCTCCAACCGAAGGCGTTGTTCCTCGGCTCCCATCTGAATGGAGTTAAGAGGCTGGCTAGCAGGAGCGGAGAGGAGAAGAGTCTCCTGGGGCAGTTGGCTCAGCAAGCGGGACCAGAGGATGGCTGCACCGTGGATTAGGGCCCCACAGTGGTCCATTGTTAATTGGGCGCCATGTGTGAAAGCTACAGAGAGATTAGTTTGTACAGCTGCTGCCATTTGTCATAACTGCCCTTAACAAGACACACATGGCAACGCAAGTTACAGCCAGAAGTTTTGCAGAAAAAAAGGGAGTAAAAAATGTCAGGCGAGCGTCTAACAGTTTGCAGAACAGGGCCCGCATAAGCAGATGAAGATGTTCCTGGGAAACACCGAGCAGACTCGGCGGGGATCCCATAAGAGATGATGAGCTTGAGCATTACTCATTTAGCCATCTGTAGGTCAACTAGAGTCATTATCATAACTGCTCAAAAGGACTATGCTAAACCAGCACAGATCCCAGACCACGGGTTGCAAACAATTCGGTGAAAATTATGAGGGAAGATCTGCGATTACATCACGGCCCTGTTGGGCAGAGCTCAAATTAGTCAGCGTCTGGGTTTTGTTCAACGAGCAAGAGTGGGATACAACACAGATAACAAGAGCCTGATGACCTCCTGTTAGCCAAATTTCCCTACTAATGTAGAATACAGCATTAGGTTTAGGAGACGGATGCTGGAGGAGAGGCTTTTTTTTTTTAGGGGGCGAGCAGGAATGTGCAGTGTAATTGTGGGTTGGAGGTATGTGCACATGTTGGAGGCCTAATTACAATCTTGACTTGGTAAATCTGGAACAAGCTTTTAAAAAGGAATCCCACTTTCAGCTTTTTCTTTTTTATGCCTGACAGCTGCCGGAGTGGCGAGGAGTTGCTGCTCACCAAAACTAAACGCAGTCTTTTGTGCAGGTGAGTAACCACAAGACGGATTTGTTGCAGTTTCTACGTGCATAAGTGAGAACACAGGTCTCCATGTGTACATTTTTGGATTTGCATGTCAAATTTAGGGACACTTCTCTGAAAGTCCCTGTGAGCTAAACAACCAGCTGGAGCTTTGTGCCAGCATAGAGAGCGGGACAATTCGAGAAGAACTCAAGCTGTTGGGATCCGGATCGTCACACAGACTTTTAGTGGAGACCATGGTAACGAAGCCTCTTCTTCTTCAAGAAAAATAATGGACTTCATTAACTATCCTGTTAGTGCTCCTGCTGGCTTTAATCACGGGAGCACACACGGCACTGGACCAGCCCACTCCTAACACAAGTATTAGCACTTTGGGCAAACAATTTCATCACTACTACAACATCAAAATTCCCCTCATTTCATTTTGAAAAAGTTATAATTAATAGCTACATTTTGTGATTACAATTTGTAGTATGGTTTAAAATAGGAAGAGCTTATTTTCACTTCTGATTTAAGTTGCTGGGTTGTTGTGAATGCTGCATTTATGGCGGTGCAATTCTCCCATATTTATGCACATGCATCTACAGATAATATGAAGGAAATGTGCACTTTTCTGTTCTCCTTTTTAATCACTGAGTTGTTGTTTTTTTTACTAATGCCTTGATGTAAAGAGAGAAGCAGAACTGCCTGTGACAGAGGAGAAAGTACCTCTGTGGAAAATGTGTAACATCTGCAGTTTGGTGATCCTGAGATATGGGATTTTCATGTCGTTACAAACAACGAGGAGTCCACATTTCCTCTCCTCCTGTCTACCCCGTGTATGGCTCACTTTAATCAAACACAGCCCTGCTGCTTCTTCGTGAAAACAAGTTGCTGTACATGCTAAAAATGTAAATGACTTCTTTTTCCCCTTTTTTGCTATATAACTTTTCTTACTGTAAGAGCCAGTAAAAATAATATATATGCACTCAGTGTTTATTGTTTATTGCGCTGCTGCTTAACAGTTGGTTTCTAAATTTGGGAGTTTTTTTTTTTTTGGGAAAAGTCAACCCAACATATGCGAGGGAGGAGTGCAGCTCCTTTTGCTTGCTTTGACAACTCAATGGGGTGCTGATGAATCCGTCCCAAGCAGGCCATTCCCAAGCCCCAGACACCATATCCCCTCTCTGACCCACTGCACTGACTTTAGAAAGAAATTCTCTGGGGATTCGCCCCCCACCCCAAACAACAACATGCCCACCCAAAAGTACATTTCGCACGGCGCTGTGATGGCGGGCCTCTCTTTTTCTGTTCCACTCAGGTCTTGTCGAGCCGTCACAGTGATGGGCCGTACTGTAACGCCAGACAAAGGAAGAGACAACCATCACTCTAGGCCACTGATCGGCCTTGTCTGGCCTGAAAAGACTTTGATGGGGCAAAGCAGAGTGGGGGGTGCTGCTCAGAGAAGTCAGTGTCTCCTGGGCAACCACTCAGATTGTCTGTCCCTGCCCAAAGTTCCCAATAACACCCCACCTACTACCCCTTCCTTTTTTTTTCTTCCCTTCATTGGTTGTTCACAAGCCTCCATCCTGGGTGAAGGGGACTGGCTTTTGCATAAAAGTCTCATTCTGATTCTCGAGGGTGCTTTTCTCCTGACTGACTGGAAAAAATGCAAGGTCAAAGAACATCTTCACACAAATTCTCTAACTAAGACTTTTTGTCTTCCCTCTAAACCTTCTTATCCTTCTTTTCACTCCAGACTCTGCTGTCTTACATGACCAGTCTAGCAGGCAGATGGGACAACAGTAGGTTTTTCTAGCAGTTACGCTAGTACAACGGTGAAGAAGAGGGCGCAGCCACTGGATGGAGAAGCTCAGGCAGCAGGGAGGGCCCGCTTTGTAAGGCAGGACAGTGATAAGGTCTGGGATAAGGGTGAATGTACCCATTTGTCTTCATTTGGTAGGACTGGCAGACAGGATGGGGGGTGGGGAATCTATCCGGGTGAAGTGGGAGGTGCCGGTCCTCCAGTCAAGTGGCCTCGGGGGGATTTGAAATGCATTTGGGGTCCTCCCCAAAAAAGCCTGGGAAAGTGTGGGGAAGCTGAGATCTTAACCATAGACTAATGACACAAACTGCAGACCTTAACCAAGTGTAGCCACGAACGCAAAACTGAGTCTCCTGCTGAAATACACAAGAAAAGCCTTTTCAACACAATGCCTGAGCCTCACAATGCAGAAGAAAGGCCTCGTCCCGTTTTTTTGACAGATGCAACAGCGCAAACTGTGACACAAGCAAATTAAACACACTGTAGCGGAGCAAAGGAGGGAGTTGTAAATTTTGTTGAGAAAGAAAGCATCCACATTTCTCTGTGGCCTCTGCTCCGAGTTGCCTTGTTTCCATGGCGATTTATGTACACATGGCACACAAAAGAGGGCTAAGGAGGTAACACGGCCTGTTTAAGCCTTGAGGTATTTGCTCGAGCAAAGCCCCGCTGCTAATAACACAAGCTTCATACTGTGCCAGGCAACCTGGCTGCAATGCACCCAGGTTACTGTTTGAGAAAGAGCAGGAGAGGAAAGAAGGCAGAAGGAAGTCAGATGGAGATCACAAAACAACCAAAGATCCTGGAAAGGGGGTGAAGACATTAATACAGAAAGAAAATAAGCGAGAGAGCAAGAAAGCAAGTGAAAAAAAAAAAGAAAAGGAAAGAAAGAAAGGCTGCACTGCAAAACATAAATAGCTGCCGGGTTAAGAGAAAAAGGATCGGGAAGACATTTAGTGGGAAGCGGAAATCAATAAGGCAAGCGGTGAAGCTGGGAGGGAGTTCTAAGTGGATTAGATTGAGAGAATGTGTTCGATAGGTTATGGCTCTGAGAGAGAGGTAGCCAGACACCGCAGGCTCTATTGCATACTAATAAGGAAGCCAGCATGGAAGCTAAGCACAGGGTTGTGCAGTTCACTGTGAAGATTTTTTTCTATATATCTCTGGCATCAGTGGTTACGGTTTTTCCCAGGGTTTGGGGTTTAGCTTGTTCCTTAAAATTCATGTTCAAGATAAAACTCCATCTCGACTGCAATGAGAGCTATTCTCCAGACTTGTTCAAACATTATGGCACAAAATTTACAAGGAGTTGAGTAACTGTAGTTAAACTTGACAGCGGTGTCTTTAATGCGCTCCTCCTTACAACAAGTTTTGTTTCACGTTTCTGGCATAAACCCAGCCGCCATTTCTCTGGCCAAGCGCCTGGGCCTGGGACAGCTGTCATGGTCGGAGTCTCAGGCTTGAGGGAAAGCCAGGGACTGAGGAAAGAAAAGAGAACGGGAGAGAAAAGGAGTGAGAGTCACTTGGCCGGGCAGTGTGCCGCAGGGGTGATTCCTGATGGCAGAGGAGGATAAGGGGATACGAGGGGGGAGAGAGGCAGGGAGGGTTAGATGTTTTGCTTAGTCACAGACCTCCACTGTGACCCAGAAGGTCAGACCTCCACACTGGCCGCCTGACCAAAGCCTCTGAGGCAGCCAGGCGGAAAACAAGATGCAAACAGCGATCCCGAGCAGTGTGGCGAGAAGGCAGTGGAGAGTCTTGAAGATACCGACCAGCCAGACTACCCAGCTTGAGGGATTGGTTCATTGGGTGAAGGGGTGTGTGCGGGAGACAATCACAAGGGCTTACTCCCCCTCACTTAGGCCAGTGAACCAAGGGACCACCGGCTATACCACAAGAAGTGGCAGAAGAGCGGAGACAAACAGTTGCCAAGAGACCACCGGTGATCCCATGACTGCTGTGGTTTGACCCCGATTGAAGAGTTCAACGACAGGGGCTTAAGAGAATCCGCCCTTCCCCAACAGCTCTGCTGACCACCACCACCCCCACGGCAAAAAGTCTTCCTCCTCCACGTGCCCCGGGCCAGCACAGGCATGTTTTCACTGATCTGTTTTGCTCAATTAAACTTCAGAGGACACCCTGTCACATCTCTTTGTAAAGGTCGTGACCTTAGGGGCAGAGGTTAAGCCTGGCAATTGTAAAACAAGGTTTTGATTAACATGGCGGCTTGTATCCGGAGGTAATCCATCCATTTCTACAAACTATCATGGAAAAAAAACATCACAGGGGGTGTGGGGGTGGGAGTAAAGGTAATGATGTTTTATGGCCACGTTAACTTTCAGCACACGACTAATGGGAAGGCTGCTTGACCTTGACTTCTTTCATCCCGATTTGGACTACCTCAGCAATCCTCGACTCTCACGGTTTCTGAGGAAATCCACTGCCAACTTTCTAAATGCTCGGAAATCTTTTTAGGAATTAGTCACTGAAGATCATGTAAGATCTTAATAATCTTAATAAAAAAAGCCTTTTTACAATGTTATTCTCTAATTTCTCCTTTTTTCCATACATGGCCAGAAAGAACAAGTGAACACAATAAGTATATCTCTGCAGTTGCGTGAACAAACAGGGATGAGCAGCCTAACAAAAACCACATACAAACGAGGCCTAGAGACTCCCAGCATGTCCCGACACGATGATTATCTACATGCCCCGTTGCAACTATTCCATCACGCTGTCAAACTGGATATGCAAAATATGAATCTAGGAGGTGAGAGTTGATGATTTAAAAAAAACAAAAACAAATAAGAATTCCCCTTCTTGTTTGATTGGAAAATGATAAAATGGTGCAGTGGATTACCACGGCAGTATGTGTGTGTGAGTGTGAGAAGCCCGGGCCCTGCATTGAACGCGGCCTGCCAGTTGGCACAATGGATGCCACAACCCCCACTCCCAGCCCCCAGCCTACTTCCCAGCGGGCATTCATCTGGGCATGCACATGGGTGCTACAGCTCTGCCTGGCTAAACGCGTCTGTGCCCCAGAACAAGGGAGCTGAGTGCCCTCTCAAAATTCACCCGGTACTCTCGCTGCCAACCCGCCGACCTTTCTCAGGCAGCAGCCCACCAGAATCAAAAACAAACACTCTATGAACCCCATTTTTTTTCTCACGAAAAGTAACAACAAAATAAAGATTTTCCAGAATAAATAACAGCAGCGAAATAACGGATTAGAAAACACGGCATAAGCAGAACTACATTAAAAATCACAGTCCGAACTCGCTCTTTTCCCCCCCCCCGCCACAAAGTTCGCACAATAACCAGATTCTGTTGCAGCCCGAGCCGTTTGCTACTTTCTTTGTGTTTGATTGTATGTTTGTTTGTTTCGTGCAGTTGCAGCAGAACAAAGGCAGCGGCTTCCATTCTGCCACTGTCAAAAAACTTTCCCAACGTGCCCACTGCATTGCGGATGCCAACCAACGAATCAAAGGCACGCTGCAAGCAGACAAAGAGAGTTTGATGCCAACCTCCAAACCTCTAACAACCATTACTGGTGATTTTGCCTGCCTCCCTGGCACCGTGTAAAACAAAATGGCGCCGTGCCGCACGCTACCACAACATGGCTGCATTGTCTGGGTTTGTGGACCGCTCGGTAACTTAAAGAAAAGAAGGCGACGCTTTAGTTTGCAAAAACTGGAGAAGGAAAAGAAAAAGATGGCCATCTGAGTGATCCCCGCTATTCGGCGTTTGCCAAGCATTTCACTCAATGGGAATTTTGAGGATGGCGGCAAATGATCGTTCCCATATAGAAAAACATGACATTATTTTAACCTTTTATTATAAACACTGAAACGAATCTTCAACATGATCGTCCTCTCTACTCAGATACAGTTTACTAAAACAGCGGCTGTTTTATAAAGTCAGTTTTGTGAAAAAACAGCACTAAATGCCGTTTCTCGAGTTGGTACTGAGCAGTTCAAAATGCAGCAGATGTAAACCAGGGAAGCGGTGGCATCCTACAAAAGACACAAAAGAGGGTCTGATGCCAACCCCGGTGCCAATGGCAACCATTATTGTCTCTGTGCTGTGCCTTCTGCTTTCCCTGGCACTTATCAAACACAAAATGGCGCTCAGGGTTTGATGATAATGAGCTAGCTATACCACTACCCTCCAATGGGAGCACAGTGTAGTGGCAGCTATTCGGTGTGGTTGCAGTAGATTTAAGGGCAGCACATGAGAGGTTTAAAAGTGTGGGATGTATATGACTGAAATGTGTTTACTCGCAGTCAGAGGAGACCTGAATTTCATTTTCAAAGGCTTTTTAAAGGTGTTATCTGATTCGAGATCCGAGTAGGAAAAAAAACAACATCATTCACAGTATCCTGTGAAAAGTGTTTTCTGTAGAACTCATTGAACCTGGAAGAGATCACATCTGAATGCGGCGTTGCTCTGATCATGCTCTGAGTGAAAATCTCCCAGTTTACAGTCTGCATGACTGACTATGTAAACCAGTTTCTGGTGATGTACACTAGAAACACCGTTTCTATTCTGGACTTTCAGAAATGCCTTTATTTTATTTTTGCGGCCGTGTTTACTATTTTTTATTAAAGGGGAAAAAAAGAAAGAAATCCTAGCAAATTAATTCTGGAAAGAAAAAGAAATAAATTAAAACATCAATTTAAAATATATGCATGACAAAAACTATAACTATTACCCTCTTATAAAGTACACTTCCTAAACTGTGCAAAATGTGTCCTCTAAACCTTTCATGTAAAAGAATCCAGTTTTTTTAGGGATCGGGAAAATAACATGAAATAACATGACACACAAAGAAGAAAACAGAAAAAACAGAAACTTTAAATTTTATAACAGCTGAAAGTGTTTTTATGTCTGTAATGTGACTTACTATTAGAAATCTCTTCATTGAGCACACGTATTACCATTTTAATTGGTGGAAAATCAACAGTGTTTGCAGACAAACCAGTTTGAAATTTTTATCGTGGAATGAAAACTAAAAAGGGACAAATGCCATGATTATTTTTAAAATATTGAGATTAAAAAGTGAAAGATTTTTTTTAAATCTTAGGTTACATTAAATGTTATTTATTTATTTATTTATTTATTTATAAATGAATTAATAAAATATAACACTGCTCCATATATTCAGCATTTGGACATTTAAGACTGAAACTTTCCACAAATGCCACCACTTGATTTCCAAACAAATGGATCAGTTATGCAGTGTGTGTGCAGTTGTGCAATCCTGTGTGTGTGTGTGTGGTTGTGTGTGTACAAGGTAACTGAATAATTACAGGAGAATTACAGGGATATAAGCTGCTGCTGGATTTCAGCAAAGCAAACACAGTTAACACATGGTCTTATCTAATTTTGATGACATTGTTTTTGTAATGAGGCTTGCTTAGAAAAATAAAAATGTTTGTGGTATAAATGTATGCACAGTACTGACCGTCACAGTCGTACATTTGCTCCTCTGGCAGATTTAGAATTGCCAGAAAATAACTCATGCGACTCTTGACCTTGCTAAATCATCACTCACTCTCTCACACACACACACACGCACAACATTAACTGGCTCTCTCTCACACACACAGAGAATCAGTATGAACTTGAAACCTACCTTGGTCCTGGACATAGTATGCTAGAAACAAGTCCAGCTCCTTGACTGATACTGTTATGTGGTGTGGCTGGACACAAAGTGCTGGGTTGGTGCAATGTGGAGACTTGACGAGGCGCTCGCCATCTGTACTTTCCAGAGGGATGCCTTTGAAGAGGATGACCATCACCAGGTCCAGACGCCATACTTTGTCGGCCTGCCGCAAACAGTCGATTCGTCGTATCTTGCCCTTTTGGTCCGGGTTGGATAGCACGCAGCAAGGGGGCTTCTTGCCCGTCACGCTGAGGACAAAGTCCTCCCGGTACTCCTGCCGAATGTCCTTACGCAGCTTGGCTAGCAGCCTGGATGCCCATTTCTGCTTAACCTCGGGCTTCTCGCTCAGAAGCTCATCCTTCACCGCGCGCTCCTCGTCCTTGGACATCCGCTTCTCGTGCTTCTTGAAGTACTTGCGTTTTCTGGCCTGGAGGTTGAACCACGTGTAGGCGATGGCGCGGACGTGAGGAAGAAGTGCCTCGATGAAGGGATGAAACTCATCCTGGAGCATCCGAGGGGCACAGTGTGGAGAAAGAGAAAGAAAGAGAAGGAGAGAAACGGAATCAGAAACTCATGTCATCAAACATGAAGAAATATGTGTTTACCCAGCTACTAATTTAAAGCAGAAGGGAAGTCAGACCACAATTTTAAAATCCCTCATAATCAGTCACATAATGTCACTGGCAGTTTCTTCAAGCTAAGAATGATCTCTTTATATTAGGAACTCTAGCTTTACCATCCTAGATATGCTGCAGGTGTGACAAGTAAATTCCACCGTTTATATCAACTCGAAGCCCGGTGACTGAATGCACTTGCAGCTCTGCTCGCATTTCACGAGCATGCTCTGAGTGGGACTCCTGTAACACTGCTGCTGCTGGTGCTGCAGGGAGCATGCGCCCCACACAGTTGCATTTCTCTTATCAAACTATCCACATACCATAATCTGGAAGTGGGATGCAACCATTAAAAAAATAAAAAATAAAAAAAGGAAGGCAGAGAGATACTCATTCTTCAGACACGATGCACACGGCCTCATGTATACATGCCAGCTTAATGTACAAAACGGAATAAAACACAGGCAGGCGAGAGAGGCGGCACATCAAATGAAGCAATAGTGTGAAAGGTATTTGCAAAGGTTGATCGAGTACTCAAAGGATTTCATGCCAAATCGTTTCAAGCATTGAGGTTAACACATGGAATGGCACCTGCCCAGCTTCATTCCTAAAAGTTGAGGTTAGGCAGCCCGGCCTACTGTTAAAATGTTTCATCTCACTTTTATTTAGCTATTCATTTTTGTTTAACTCATTTCGTATTACAGTCATATTACACTACTTTGTGTTGCATTACAAAATTGTTACCTTTGAATAAAACACATCATTATGGATTTTTTGCCACTCAATTTTTCCCCCCTTCAAAAATACAAAAAAAAGGACACTAATTCCTACAACAACTCAGCAACTAAATGGCTAATATTAATACTGCTTCACTGATTCAACAATAAATTATATTTGTTTCATTTCTTAATTCTTGTTCTCTGGGAATCTCTAGGAATCAGCAGAAAGGACTGCAGCTGAGGGGTGGAAACATTAAATTATTTTTGTTTGAGGTCATTAAAATGCCAGATTTAATAACTATACACAGGCGTTTTTAGGGTGGGAAGACTTTTGACGAGTTATTGTTCTTTTTGTAGGCAGTCAGGCAACAAGCCGGCTATAGCAAACCACAGAAATCCCCTCTCTATCTGTGGCTGCTGCTGGTGCTCCTCTAAAAAGCCACATTTCTGGTCTCAGGCTCCATCGCTGATAAAACTCTGCTCCAGTACACTAATGTCAAATTATGATCATTTATTACACTGAAAGAGGTAACTCTGTGTATGTTGCAGATTCCATTAACAGCTTGTAAATGTATTATATTCACTGTGAATAGTATAGCTCCTCATTGTCTTTCAGAGAGGTTAAAAATCCATTCAAAACTTCTTTTAATGTCATCTCCTCACTATAAAGCTGCCAATTAAAATGACAAAAGCAAGTGTAAATGCTAGTAAATGTGTTCGCTCGCAACTGTTTCTCAAATCCTTTTTTCACTCCTGCTCAAAATCACTTTAAATATTCTGTTAATTTTTTTTTTCTAGCCAGGTTAAAGCCAAATGCTGTAAAGATAAATGACTTGGCCAGGGCCTGTGCAGTGCACTTCAGCTGGGGCCATAAAAGCACAATCCTCTTAAGTACAAGCTAAACCACATCTCAGTCAATCACTTACTTATGCCAAGTAAAATATAAACAGTAAAACTGAGTCAGCCAAAACAGTCAGCTACTCTGTCCAACCGCTGAATCAACTTTATCACGCGTTTGATCTTTCTACAGTGCAAGTGGCTTTATCTTCTTCCAACTTCACTTCCCTAAAGTATGGGGGCTTTATTCTAAATAAAAAATATACGCCTGGAAAATATATATACATAAATATATAAATATATATGTATAGCCACAGCTCAAGCAGGGCCGGGAGGTGCGCGCCTGTGTGTGTGTGAGAGAGACAGAGAGAGAGAGACAGAGAGAGGTTATTGGAGGACGCAAATAAGCTAATTAAACCAGAGAAAAATACCTGCACCACTTACACAGGATTAGCAAGAATCGAGTCTTTTGGTTCTATCTTAAAACTCATCTTTACGCAAAAGTTTGTAAAGAGCGAAGAACGTGTGAAGATTTGCACTTCAAGCGCCAACAGGACACAGCCGATCTTTCGTTAGGACTTTCGTAGAAAAGACATTTTAAAATATATGTGTCACGACTTTATCACAAAAACATATAATCTCAGTCGAGAAGTTTTTGCCTCGCTTTAATGCCATATCTTTTATTTATTTATTTTACTTACAAGGGAAAGTCTGTATTATTTATAAGAATTATGAAAGTAATTCACAGCGCAGACACTCAACTTTCTATTCCCGGGCTAAAACAAAAAACAAAAACAAAAAAAACAAACCGTGTGACAATTTTTATACAAATTAAAAATCACAGCGATAAGATGCATAACTTTAAAAAAAAAAAAAGACACAATTACCTGAGTTAGACAAATCGGGGAATACATGACGAGACGGCTACACAGAAAGTGACTGTACTTGGAGCGATTCCTCAGATCACTTTATCGCGCCATTCCTGGATCCGCTGTGCGCTATGAGAGACTCTGTGGATCCGCGTAAAAACCAAAAGTAATTATCCAATAACATCCATGAATTTCTGCAAATCCAGAGATTGTCTTCACCGCAGACAAAGACAGATTTTCTGCAGGCGATTTTTTTATTCTCTGTTTTTAAGTTGACATGCACGGACTGTACTCGTAGAGCCGGTGTGCGAAACGAGGCTGCCGCTGCTGTACTCCTGAACTGCACGGGGCTCTGCGCGCGTCTCTGTGCGGCGTTATCTCATGAAAGCATTACGGGGAGCTTCAGAGGGCGCCGAGTGTGGGATGTTCACCCCTGCTTTAACCAAACTTGATATGAAATCGACCGGTGCGCCCTCGGTCCTGCGCGATTCCAGCAAATCAGACCCAACTTTTTTCACCCACGTAATTGCACAGTCACACTCCTCCCCCTCCTCCCCCTTCCAAACACACACCATATCCAACCCCTCCAAGCACCTTCTTCTCCTTCTCGGCTTTATATGAACACACCGCATGAAATTCATTAACCCCCCCCCCACACACACACACACACATAAACGCACACCTCCCTCCTTCCTTCCTTCTGCAGAATTATTTTATGACCTTCTGGGACTTTGGACCGCAGCCTCGGTCACATACACGAACGTAAACAAACGGGGGAAAAAACGTCCCGCTGCCACCCTTTTTTTTAACCACCGAGCTCCGTGTCAACAAGACACACGCACTCTACGTTTCCAGTTCAGATAATTCAACGCAGTGTTGGTGGCTCACAGTGATAACAAACCTTTTAGCTTGTCAGTTACACACCAAGCAGCAGTACTTTATTAGCCTGTTAACGTCTGCTGGAGAACTTCTTAAAATATCATTTCTTTAGGGGGGACAGAAATAAAGGGAGGTACATTTTATTAAACTTTTTTTTAAAAACCAATTTCCAACACAATTAGCCTGCATTGTTCTAGAAACAATAGGTAAAAGGGACACCTAGCTTAAACTTTAGCACCCGTTAAAATGAGTTTATAGGTATTAAATGTTTTAATTTATTAAATTATGTTGTGCTCTCAGAAACCCCTCCTCAAAATAGAACTCCCTGACTTAAAAGCGTTGATAACGCCGTTAGGAAGTGCTCATTTAGGGCGAAGCTTGGCGGGTAGGTGTACAGTAACATTATAGTAGTAGAGCTAAAAGGAGTCAAAGTTAAACATTGTTACGGTGCCGCTACAGTGCGCGCGCACGTGTGTGCCCTACAGAGCTGTTAACAGTCTACACGGAGCTCATTTGCCAGATTAAGGGGGACTGGGATGTTAACATAGGCTGCGGGACAGTCTGTGCCAAGTTTACAACAATTTTGGCCCGACCGTGCCTGTGTTGTGGTCCCTGCAAAGTCAACCCACCTCTCCACATTTCTCCTCTCCCCCCCAACAGCCGCGAGGACGGGACAGTATATTTTTTTAAAGAAAGGTACACAAGGATTGCTACACAACATTTGAAAGTAGTAATGATCCACGTTCACGTACCATTGCACTGTACTGCATGGATTAATGGGGAATCCTGGAGCCTGGTTGAAACACACAAGCCGGTAGCTTCACATTTCTCACGCTCAACTTTGTGCTTTGAAGGGTTTTCTCTCTTGTAGTGCTCGCAAGAAAAAAGTCAACACCGGAAGACAATTCTTGGCAGATATCGGTGAGAAGAAGTTAGGAGCACCTCGCGTTTTTTTCTCTTTTTTTTCTTGTCTTCCTTCCTCTTAAAGTCTTACTTTTTTGGATCGTTTTTTAGGGTTGTCCAGTGAACTTGAACGTGATCCAGAAGAGGCTGAGTTTTCGGCACTGGGTTGGTCTCCGCCTTCACTTTCACTGCCTGGCTGGCTGCCGCCCCTCCGGCTCTCAGCACTAACCGTCAAACCGCACGTAGGCTAAACAGCGCCATTTCCGATACGACCTTTCAAAATAAAACAATCTAAGCTTAAGACTATTAATTGAACAGAAATTGACATAAAATATTTACCCAAAGTAGCATTGTAATAATATGTAAAATACCTTGAGACCTATTCGTAATTTCTTCTATGTTTGCGCATTTTAGGGGGCCGCTATTGCTCTTCACGAAATCAAGAATTTATCAAAAATATGTCTTCCTGAAAAAAAAGTACTTCAAATAGGTGGCAGCATATTTTTTAAAGTATTGTCCTACTGTGAATTATATCACAGATTTTCTTAATATTTTTGTATGAAATATCAAATTCAGATCAGCTCATATGCTGGCGTGATACATCTTATTTTGAAATTGAAACATTACAATTTCCGGTACGAGCAACCCGTTTATCTGCAGCTTGTCAGAGCGCAGTTTTGTAATAGCCTTTACATTCTTGCCTCTCATTGGCCAGCAGCCGTGGCCCCGGGACTCTGTACCCTGGGCCCCTCACTTCCGCTCCTCTGACGTGCATGTTTGGGGTTGACAGAGCGGCTGCTGCTGGACGGCAGGGCTGAATAGCGATAGTTACTGAGTGATGATGAAAGCAGTGCATCGCAGCAGTTATTGCCCTAAATGCAGTCTCCTGTGGTAATGAAAATTAGATTCATATTTTCAATATTTGCAGTTAGAGGAGGTGGCAGTAGTGCTATTATCAGTGTAAAATGACAGTAAACTATAGTTGGAAAACGTTTTCACATATTAAGATGTGCCCACGAGGGCTGGCCGAATAGTGAAGGAGGCACACATGGAGGAAGCAATAGTCATTACAAGGTGTGTGGGTTATTAGTGCTCATCGGACAAAGGGAGACAGATCAGGCTTGTTTCGAGTGACCTTGAAAAACGAACAACCTCTAGAAAATAAAGCTCTTCCTACAAGATCAAATCGTGTTCATGAGACATGTAGTTAATATTCATTAAGAAAATATATGAACACATTTTAATTATTAATATTATCCAATTGTTCCCACAGAGAAACACGAACAGCACATGTTGTTCGGTGTGTTTAAAAGACTGCACATCTTCCCTATATCGAAAGACTAAACTCGTGAATAATCATTCAGTGGATGCCCATTACTGTACACAGAGCATCCAATCCACAACAATAGCAGAAAATGTGATCGTGAATTGAATGGAAAGTCTCACAATAGATTTTTAGTGCCTCTGTCATCACTGCTGTGGTGACATTAACACACTGCTTATAACATCCAAAAATGTCACCGCAGTCACGTGTATCCAGCGCTTGTTTGTATTGTTAAGACTAAGAGGACTCAGCTGTAGTAAAAGTGACTGATCGATAACCATTTGAAAGATAAATCAGGTCTGATAATGTTAGTGTGTCAGTTCGCATTGTGCTATTTCCTCCTTGGAGGTTGAATAGATTTAGTCCCTCTGACTATTAGCCTTTGGATTTAAAAGCCCTCCTTCAGATCATTATTGAACGGAAATTTTAAATAAAAGTAAATAAATAATTTGTGACACGTTCAGTTCACATTTCTTAGAATGTTTTAGTCTTTGTTCATTTTACTTCTTATTTGCTGTTAATGTTACCATAAAAGGCTGAATCATTATCTCATAATGACTCCATTCTCTCTCTGCCTCCATTAATCCAGCCCTGTATAGTGCGATCCACCGGCGCACATGGCAAGAGCCCTCACAGATTCAGCACTCTCAACATGGAGCTACCGCCCCCATGTGGCCGCAAGCAAAACTGCAAGGTGGGGGAATAAATGCTGTGGTCGTTATAGTGTGGTACAACCAACACCAAGTGGGTTGTCACAAGCATGCACAGGACCCACAAGTATTTTCTTTGACTTACTAAAAGTCTGAATTTCTCATCGAAAATACAAATTTACTGTCGCTCTGCTCTGACTTGTCACAGTAGAAAAAGTGCAGATGTAACCATTAATTATTAACAGCGGTTCTATGAACATGTCAGTCGTTTGCAATCCAGCCATCTTTCATTTTATTATTCATTTATTATTCATAGAGCATAGACCTTTGAAAAACAAACTCTAAACATACTTTTTTAGTACAACAGTGTTATCATGGACCTACCATTGGGTCTACCATTACGCTCCAGCAGTGACCTTTTGGTTTTAAACTCTAGCAGGTTCCACAGTTAAGGAAACAAGAACACAAAACACAATTTTTGAAATGTACATAATCTGATTTGAGTTATTTTAATTAAGCTGCAGTGTGAATAAAGGGCTATAATCAGGGGAATGTATGGTTGTACTTAATTACTTTACTTTATATGGAATTTTATCCCTTTTCCCTCTTATTCCACATACTGAGACGATGCACCACATTTTTACTGGCTTTAGCTTACAAAGCTCAACATGTAAGTCTCTCAAGACTTGTGGCTAAAAAAAGAAATTAAAAAAAGGGAGAAAGATGGCACATTTTAAAGCTAAGATAAGATGACCTTTATTAGACCCAGAGTTGTGAAATTCACGTCATATTACTCAACACTAAATCATTGACATAAAGCAGCAGAGACACGACGTTTCAAACCAGGAACAGATCCTATGTGGTATACTGTACATGACAGACAGAACGTTTTTGCATTGTAACTCTTTATATGACCTTTTTTTTTACCCCTTCCAAAAACATTTGGTGTCAGTAAGAGGTTGTTTGGGTGAAAAGATCGTTCAAAGTAGGAACATAATTGATAAAAGTTTGAAAAATATATCCCTAAATATAATATAGGGCGCTGCTACTGCTATTGCTGCTTCTGTGTATTTAATTGTGCATTTCTCCTGCAAAAAAAACCAAACAAACAAAAAAAAACCCCAAAAAAGCAAGAAAAACAATACAGATTTTGTGCTTAAATGGGTTGGATCTGCAACTTCCTACCAATTGCACAATTTCCTACTTTCACAACATCAGTTTTTATTGCAAGAGAGCAGCTCAGTGTATCTCAGCTAAAGCCTTCGCTATTCTAGCCTTCAGCATTCACATTTAATGAACTGCTGTTCCTGGCAGTGATGCACTTGACATCGTCTTCTGTCCCCTGTTTGCTTGGAACTGTGCTCATAATGAATCCCGAATTCTTAAAAGCACGTATTCTTTTTTTTTTATATCCTTCATAACGGCGTGAGGTAAATGTAATTCTGTGCAGTGTCCAATTAAAATTACTCACAAACCACGAGTGAAAACAGGAGAAAATAAAGTAAAAACCGAGGAAAGAATGGGGGGGGTTGTATACACTGATACACACGAAGTTAAACCCTGGAGTTGGGGCACAATAAAAGCTCGCCTGTGCCCGGACAAGTAAATAAATATTCAGAAAGAAATGTCAGCCTGTGTTGCCTCTTCAGCATGGGAAAGGCGCGGGCTGGACAAGGGCTCTTTGTGCAACACTAAATTAACACTGCTGAGGGTGCACGGAGAGGTGCACTTGAGGAGCGCTCTTATGCTAAAAGGCAGGTTGAATACTTCCTTTAGTTAGCTATCCCAGTGAAAATACAAAAAACATTGTTCCAGTCCATCCTCACCTTAAAATCCTCTATTGTGTGCAGCTAAACTGAAGCATAACTCAATTTACAATGATCTGAGTTAAAGCTACAGGCCTGAAGGAAACGAACGTCAGTGCCAAGGATGCTCTTAAAAAATGGATCAAAATGAAGGCTGTGAAAGGAACTTGACAAGACAGTTTGCTCTGCAGCCAAAATCTTTTATCGGGAAAGCTTTCCTCACTATATCGCTCTCTTCCACAAATCCTGACTTGGAAGCAGACACGGAAAAGACGCAGACTGGAACATGGACGGGAGAGCACAGGGCAAAGAGCAAAGAGAGCACTTACCATCCACCACGTCCTGGCTGATATATCATAGCAAAGCTGCCACTTAATGGATCTCTCAGTCAGTTTCTCAGCCATCACAGGGCTCTCAGCTCCAATCAAACTCAGCTCGGCGGTGGGTGAGACACCTAATCAAAGGGGCATCAGTAGAGGCATGCTGAGCCACGTGTAGGACAGTCCTTGATGATGTTGCATTATGGGAAGACAGAAAAAAAAATCAGCAACAGCTTGACCAGTGACTTGAACCTGACTGTGGTAATTACAAGAGCCATGACCCAGTAACCCTCACCATCCCCCCCTCCCACACTAACCCCCCCTTACTCCCTCCCCTCTGCCTCTCTTGCATTTGTTCCACCAAGTGCTCGAGATGAATTGCAGCAACATGGAAAAGAAATTTGCTGCTCAATTTACTGCCATGTAAAATGATCATCTGCCAAAATAAAAATCTGGACCGAGTCAAACCTTTTCATTTTGGAAGAACATAAAAGGTAAGAAGCAACTTGATCGTGACCCAGCGCTGACATTTTGGCCTCCCCCATCACTCAACCTCATTTTCATCCAAGGACAAACCTGCCAGTGCTGGGAATCACTCATCAATACAACCGAGGCGGTCTGATGTCACTGTGTGGGTATCTGAAAATACTGAGGTCCTCTATATTCTGCTGTGAGGATTTTAAGGTAAAGGATTATCAGATGTCACTGTTCCTATTGAAAGTTGCCTCATTTTATAACAAAAGCAGCAAAAAAAACAGCCATAAATATCAAGTAGTCATCATGAGACCTGTTGCTTTAAAGCTTCTTTCAGAGTCTTTGGGCTTTAATGGAACCCACTGTATTTTGATCCATATATTAAGATGTTAGGCGTGTCCATGTAAATGTTATCTGAATGCCAGCTGAAAAGACCTTTTCTCCTCCTGCCACATTCCAATCCTCCTCACTGAGGCCGCTCCGTGGCAGCTGGATTTCCCAGCAACAGGGCAGTGGGTGGACTTAGCAACAGTAACTTAGCATTAGCTACAACAAATAAATGAGGTGACCTAAACAACAAGGAGACAGTGAGTAGAGGAAGGCAAATGTCCACTCAGAGCAGAGTTTAAGACAAAGGAACGTAAGGTGTCAGTGAAATCTGTGGTTTACATGTGAAAGGAACAGAAAGAAATCTGACCCATTCAGAAAAAAGCAACTGTTCAAATGTGGTGCCGGGACCGTTTTCATCCTGCTAAGGTTCTGAACTTCTGATATTTGCAAATAGCGATGAACATATAATGATGGTAGACTGACTGGATGTGAAAAAAGCTGAGACATCTCAGGCCGATCAAGTTGTAGCTCTTTAAATGAGAAAACAGAAGTTGGAAGATGATTTCTGTTATAGGTTATTGTGCAATGATTTTACTGATGTGCCCCAGCTGAGATGAGGCCTGTGAACTGAAACGTGGTTCGCATCTTTAGCTCGGCAACACACTTAACATTGTATATCGACACTGCGTGACTTTTTCCTCATTTGCAGAAAAGTACGCAACACCTATGTTTGGAGGCCCCAGCTGTTAAATACTGTGGAGTTTCTGTGTTCAGTTTGCATGTTTTCAATCTGAGATTGTCTTTTTAGGAGACTGAACTCAGTATATGTTCCTTCATTTGCTCTGTGCAAGTAAAAAAAGACAAAACAAATAAAATAAAAAATCAAACAAGACACTGGCCACTTTATTGGGTATATCCCTTCAGCTCTTGCTGGTTAATGCAAATATCTCACCAGTCAGTCACATGGCAGCGATTTAATGTATTTAGGCATGTTTGTATTTCAGAAACTGTTGATCTGCTGGGATTTTTCCCACACAACCATTTCTATGGTTGAGAGAAAAGAGAAAATATCCAGTGAGCACCAGTTCTAGGGTGAATATAAATGCCTCTTTCATGACAGAGATCAGAGAAGAATAGCCAGACCGCTTCAAGCTGGTAGAAGGGCAATCAAAGTAAATGAGTTAAAGCAGCAGAAGGCCACAATGAGAAGGATGGCTAAAACGGGAAAAAACAAAACTGGGCAAGTAGTGTCCAATTTTGGCCAAAAAAGTTCCCTGGCCTGCTGGTCAGAATTTGGCATAAACATGAAAGCATGTATCCATCCTGCCTTATATCAATAGCTCAGCCGGTGGTGGTGCTGTAACGATGTGGCTGATATGTTCTTTGTAGCTCATAGTACCAATTAAGGATTGCTGAAACACCACCACAGCCTACCTATTGCTGCTGACCATGTCCATCTCTTTATGACCGCCATGTACTCATCTTCTGATGGCTGTTTCCAGCACGTCACAAAACCCATATCATCTTAAACTGATTTCTTTAAGGTGGCCTTAAAGTCACCAGATCTCAATCTCACAGAGTACCTTTTGGGAGACTTGCATCGTGATGTCCAGCAAACAACTCTACAGCAACTTTGTGATGCTATCACGCCAATATCGACCAAAAATCTCCCAGGAATGTTTCCTGTTGAATCTATGCCACGAAGAATTAAGGCATCTCTTAAATGAGACTAGCAAAGCGTAACTAATAAAGTGGCAGTGGGTGTATATTCTATAGAGACATGAGGTATTGTTATGGGCGTAATTATGGGTTTTTCTACAGTTGGGTCATAGGAAAAGTAGGATTTACATATATTTGAACAGAGCGCAAGCATTGACACAGTTGGATGGATTTAAAGAATTTTCTTTCAGTAACTTGATATCCTGGCAGATAGAAAAAAAAACCAATAACATTCCAGAGCTATTACTCAGTTGATGCAAAGCGTGCGCTTCGCTCTTTCGGAGAAAGCACTGAGCTCTCACGAGAGCGGCGTGCACCTTATTGATTTTGAGGTCAAAATCGATACATTTCATCGTCTTGAGTGGATTAACTTCAACTTTTAATTGGATTTCTACTTTCTACAATGAAAGCTTATTTGAAAATCAATACGCCAATCAATACCTCCATGTTCAGAAAGTTCAGCTGTGGTGCTGAAAATGGAGGAACGTAGCAGACACCTGCTACTGGAGAGGCGCGCACATGAGTCAGTGAGGTCTAACAAATCTAATTAGCATGTATTTGCTACTGATCTGCACAAATAACTTCTTTCTTCATCAGACAGCAATTAGACAGGAAGTAAGAATTGTCATTTTAGGTCTCAAAAAGATGTTAAGTTTGCTTTGTGTCCACTTTTGTAGATAAAAAGACCCAAGAGACCCCAACAGGTAAGGAAGCATGTTGGAACCAGCAATCGAAGCAAAGTATATCTAATGATGGGGGTGATTCTGCTCATTATGCCATTTCAGATACGAGGCCCATATGGATAGAATTATGAAAATGATCGTGTGCCTCATAATTAGCGTTCCAGTAATAAATTTCGGTGTTCCTTAGCGTTGACTTAATCCGAGTTTAGCCTGGGCAACATAGCAGCAGAACACGCCAAGCCACTAACTCTAATCCTAGACAGGTAAACAGCCTTATATGATAACTGTTCCAAGCACAGTTTATTTTTATGAAGCATGTGGCTAATTATTTCTTTTGTTCAGCCAGATGTCATAGACCATGAGACTAGCAGGTGGTCCCATATCTAATTAGTCCAGCTGACCAACTAGTAGCAGAGATTAGGAGCACATTTGACCCTGGCTGCTGCAGACTGGTCCGCTTAAATTAACATCCCAAAGCCCAAACTCACCAATTAAATTTAAGGCTTACTGAAACCAATGCGGCATTCTTGCGATAGTGCCGTTTATATGAAATGTAAAATACCTCTTGGCTTGACTTTTTAGTTTCTGCTGCAGTTTTCACATCATTAAAACACACAGGATGCTTCTTTTATTTTGAAATCTATTCCAAAATACCATAAAAAGTTTATATGAAGATCCAAGCACACTCAGGAAGCTGGTCATATCTGAAAATCCTGGTCAGTGCTTTCTTAGAATTGGGATGATTATAATAGGTGAGCAAAATAAAGC
>NW_005187612.1:964858-1021382 GCF_000239375.1 Pundamilia nyererei
AAAAAAAAAGGGAAAAAACAGAAGGAATATCCACTAATCACCTCATGATTCTACAAATATAAACCTCAAAGCTGATTTCGGGGTTCAAAAATCAGCTTAACAAAAACTATCAGAGTTTAACTTTATTCGCATCAGCTCCATCTCAATCAGTGGCAACGTCAGAGTGCTGCTAACCCATTAATGCTGTTGACATTAGCCGCTTAGCAGTTATATATAATAATACTCAAAGGACATTTTCATAGTAAAAGTTACAAATAGAATCCTGAGAAAATGTATTTTATTTGTAATGGAGCATTTGTACAGTATGGTGTAGTGTAATCAATCTGACTGTTTATTCTAACACTTTCTATGTGTAGTTATTGCTCTTTCACTTGCACTGGCAAGTTATTGCAATGAATGCTGAATCACATCCATGATGTGAATCTCCTATTTGACCACATCTCACAGGTGCTCCATTGGATTGAGATATGGTGGCAGGGGATGCCATCTCACTATGGTACTGGTAGTACTAACCAATATCCAGGTTGACTGTGGTGCTAAATCTTCAATTCCCATTTGGTATAAATGGGCCTAAAGTAAAGCAAGCAAATATCCCCTTCACCATTACACCAACAACAAGAGCCTGAATGGTTGATGGATCCATGCTGTCAGGCTGTTTATGTCAAATTTGCATTATAAATTGAGACTCGTCAGACCGAGCAACATTTTCCAATCTTCTGTTGTCCAATTGTGTTGTGGATTGTGGGCTCAGTTCCTGCACTAGCCCATCTGCTAAAAGGTTCAGAGATGGTCTTCTGCATACCATGGTTGGAACAAGCGGTTATTTCAGTTACTCCTGCCTTCCTATCAGCTTGAAGTAATCTGGCCTCTTTGATCTCTGGTAAACAAAAAAATAAAAACCTCCTTTCCATCTCTTACAAGCAACGTTTTCCTTTGATAAATGCCATTTAGCCATCATGTGCTACACTAACTTCTCAACTAACTTTAATTCTAAAAAAAAAAAAAAGAGGCTTCAGATGAAGCAAAGATGTAGGTGAAAAAGCACAAAAAAACAAATTACACAAATTTGTTCAGAATCAAATTTATTTGAATATGAATACCTATATACCTTTTATAATCACAATAGTACTTTTGTAACATAATAAATTGGCAACTTGTCATAGGCTTCCCAAACATAAAGAAACATATTTATGGAGTAACAAATTAACTTACAAAACATAACAGTTCCACTGTTTGAGGTCAGAATTAAACAAAATAAGGCCTGTAAACTCATTTCAAAAAACTGAAAATGAACAAGATGCATGGATTTAGAGATCTGGGGGTGCCAGATGGCAGCTGAGAGGGGAAAAAAATAAACATATTAGAAATATTTAAACCTTCGACTCAAAATAATTCATGAGAGCCTTTCAGCTATTCCAGTATAATCAACATGAGCTGTAGAGGCCAACATATTGTTAATCGATTACTTAACTAACTATTAGCTGACAATAAACACACACCAGTGTGTGCTGCAGAGGTTTACTGAAATAAGGACAGATGTTCAAGTCGTGTAATTACTGGTTCAGGAGTGATGACTGAAACCCATCCACTAGTTCATAAATTTCACACTACATGTCGGAATTTCACTAAAAGATGGCTTTACTGATACACAATGCTTATTGCTTCAAAAATGATAACGAAAAACAAAAAAGTGCCAATCATGCAAATGTATCTCCTCATCAAACCGACCCCAAAATAATAATAAAAACACACACAGACACCCAGGAACCTGAATATGCATTATAAAAAAATCACAGAGTCATCAATAATACACATTCATGCAAATGCAAACAACCTGAACACATCATAAATATGAAAAAAGACTTCCTTTCATAAGTACCACGATTGCAATAAAACGAGACTGTGTGCGAATGTGAAATTCAGTGCATAATATTGAACCGCTACCTTCAGAAATTTGGTGAAACATGCACTTACTGTATGCTTGATGACTATTGCAACATTTCCCCAGGTCTTTGGCTTGTAGACAGCCATACAACGATGATTATGGACTGTGACAGTAAATAACAATGAAATAAAGTAGACAGGCACTTACAACTACTTGGATATTGTACTATTTCCCAACACGTGACAAGCTTTGTTTACATACAGGTTTAGCTAAGAGATTGCCAAGTATTGAAGACAACCACGCAATGCTAGTACTATCATTACCTTAAGTATCTCATTAATGAAGTCAATAAAATCTCTAAACAGTTCCACGCACTTACAGTAAAACCACCATAAATAAATTGCCAATGTCTTGTCAAGGGTTAACTAGCTGTAAGTCACCACAAGTAGGCTAATCTGCCAGTTTTGCTGACAGCATTAACAAAGTTTGCGTGTTCAGATCCATTTAAGACCTACAGCAGCAGCAGCAAAAATATGGTAAATATCAATTAGAAATTATTTTGTCAACAGTCTAAATTTTAAAAAAAAATTGGTCAAGTTGTTTTTGCTAACAGATTGTACTGTACATACATTTTAGCTAAACAGACTGACTTAAAGGAAAAGGCTAACATTTGGGGGAAAATCATGGTGTAAACAAAACTGATATCACTTCTACATCCTTCAGGTACTATGAGGCTATAAGCAAGCCATGTAACTTAGTTAAACTAGCCAGTAGCTACCTAGTTTAGCTTAGCATTACGCTAAACTAGCCAGTAGCTACCTGGTTTAGCTTAGCGTTAAGCAAAACTAGCCAGTAGCTGTGATCTTAAAGCTACCTAGTTTTAAGACCATAAACTAAAATTAGCTTGTTAGCTTGGTGTTATCCAAGAAAATCTCACCAACTGCTAGGATTTATCTTACTGACTTAAAATATATTTTTTTAAGTATTTAAAAAAATGTTAGTTGTTTATGTTTACACAGTTGACATCATGCTAAGCTAAGCTAACTAGCTGCCAGCTATAGTTTCACATTTGCAAACATAAGTGGGGCATGAGGTTAAACTAGGCATTTAAGAAAGGCAGCTTGATTTAAGTTATCTTTGAAGGCAGAACATGACACCTAAATGCCTTCTAAAACAAAGTAATACAATGTTGTAATCAAGTCATTACATTAATTGGCCAAGGAATGTTATATTCTTGATTATGCAGCAATCTGACCACAACATACAACATTGATTGTATAAGCTCGTTTCTAATGTGGATTTTTGCCATAGGAAAGTAGGAATTAACTGCTCTCCATAACACAGGTTCATACCAGGCTGCCTATTTGTTATAAAAAGGACTACAAATTGTCATTCAAATGATCAACTTTGTTCTGCTTCATTCTTCGTAAATTAATGGTTCACAGAGTACTTCTTCATAGAACAATCCCAAATTAAAAAAAACAACAACAAACCCCAAATGATTTACAAATCCTCAAATTATAAACAGCAAAAGAACATCGCTGATAATAGACAAATCCCTTTACAAAAAATTATAAATAAACAAACACAATACAAAAAAATAAAAAAAAAGCTTCCAAACTAGAAGTAGCTGGAAAACATCAAACAAACACACACAAATTAAGAGGACCGCTAAAAGAAACAAGGCACAAACTTCTTACAAAAAAACGCCAGTCTAATAGACACACTAAAATAACCGTTGTTCCGTCTGTAGATGATTAAAGGTCAGTAGTCAAGGCTCTTTATTAAAGTAACCTGAGAGGGGGGGTTCCTTTACCAGCTGCTTTCAGATGAAAACCTCCATCCTTCTTTTGCAATTAGCCAGAAAAAGTGGTTTCCAAATGCTTAAAGTAGCAGTCACAGTGAGTTAAAAACACAACATTTCCCATTACTCCCAAAGGTGTTTCTTGACCCTGTTTTCTGCCAGTCTGGGCCTTGTAGAGAAAGGCAAAGGGAAAAAAAACAAAAAAAACTTGGCATATCCACTGAAAAACCAAGACTGCTGCCCAGCTCTCGTAGCACAAAAGAGGATGGTGAAGGCGAGCAGATGGATTCTTAGGTGTGTATACAGTGTTTCATCAGGGCAGCTCCTACCATCTGTGCAGGTGGGAGCGCTACCGGCCTACACGTGTGAGCGGAACTGGTGGCTGGCGTTAAGTGGCTGTCTGCTTCGGAGTGGGATGAGCCAAAGGAGTTTCCAGCGAGTGCCACAAACTTCAGCTAGCGCCCACTGCCAGGATCTCTTTGCGCCATATCTGATAAGAAAAAACAGGTAATTGCTCAAGTAAAAATCCTTTTTGTACCAAACTGTCTGCCAAAAAGTGAATAAGGATCATAGATTGCATATAAAAGAAGGAGAGTGACACTGCAAAAAATAAAAAATGAAAAATCCCCCACTGATCTGTCACTCCCGTTTTGAAACTACAAGTTCCCTTCTGCTTCGCCTGTGGTGTGCTATGTAAATGGCCGGTCTCTACACATACGATAGATTTATCTCCCAAAAGATCGGCCTATTCCTCTGACGCAGCTATTCCTGCTATAAGAAGAAACGGAACTTACGTTTCATTTGAAAAGTGAGCCATTTTCTCGATGGTGGTCATATCCTGTAAGACAAGAAAAATGCAACATGAGTGACTCATTTTAAAACATTTCAGATAACATCTTTTCACAGACCTGCCAAACTATTTAATAAATGAAATGTTTATTCATGTCAGCAGAGGTATGGCAGATGAACATGTTGCTGTTGTGGTTTATAGTAATATGAACGCACTCACGTGCACACTTTCTCCCCTGATTCTTTCCTATCGATCGCTGCATTACTGGCATTGATCGTTTTATTTCTGTACACCATGTCATGTTGTTTTGTCTGAAGCTGCTACATCATTTTTCTTCTTTTTTGTCTTCAACTTGCTTTCAAGAGGACATGCAAGCTGAATAACGCCGCGAATGACGCATTTACTGATCCTACAAACTGATATTCAACACTTAGCTTGGAAATATTAGCCGCATTTAATTAGTTAAAGACATAATCGCATCAAGACGATGGCAGCAGGAAATGGGTGGAGAACTTAAACTGTCAGCTGAAACGAGAAAATAAGTCTTTACTCAGTACTCACCGAGAGGATGCCAGTCATCTGTGTGTAAAACAAAGAAGACATGCCTCCAAACATGACCACGCCCATTAGCGCAGAGATTCGCAGCAGAGCCAGTTCGTGACGTGTAGTGAACTTTTCCTGAGTGAAAGAGAACAGTGCCCTTTGTTGTGAAAACCTCTTATCTTATCATCTTAAAGTTCCATTTGCTGATTTTCCCACTGTCAAATATGAATGTTTATAGTTTTCCATTAGTGTAGCTAAATCTCATAATAAACATGGCCAAAGTTTCAAATAATGAGGTCAGAGTATGAACATCAATCGCTGTAGAAGAAAAGTCATTTTTTATACACTTGGCTCTCTGTGATGTAGGTGTGGGCAGATATCCCTATGTTTAAAGTTACTCAGCAGAGAATAAAATTATGAAGCTGGAAATGAGTAGAGGCCAACTTTTAAAAACAATCCCATGGACCTACCTGGTCTAGTCCTGTCAGGGGCTGGAAGTAATAGTACTGACAGAAGTCCAGCACCAGCGTGAATAAGCTGAGGACCTGAGCATAGAAACACAGCTGCAGGAAGAGCCAGTGGTTGTCCTCTCCCACACAGTTATTAATCCTGCAAAGGAAATAAAGTGCATTTAGCAAGTGATCACATATTTCTTTATCACAGCAGTGGACACACATGGCATGCTATGATATGTTCAGTCATTAAATAAGCTTTCAAATCTCAGTAATTGAATAAACAAGAATGGATGGGAGCATGAGAGTAGGTGTTCGTGTATGATTACCAGGGACAGTGATGGTCCATCCTGCGCACACAGTGGCCACAGCGACTGCAGTGGTGCGACCGTTTAGGTCTCATTAAGTTGCACTTATTGCACAACTCCCAGTGCTCTCTCTCTGAAACACAAAGACAACAAACACTACATAACAATCATCGATCCGAAGAGAGTTGATACTGCTAGTCGGTACCGGAGTAACAGATAAACTGGACATATACAAACAAGCGGTAAGCAGTGAGAAAAGCATTTACCAGCATGAGGTATGTGTGGGTCCGCAGGAAGACGGCCTGGATCTGCTGTGGAAGCTCTGAACAGTGCTGCTAGGCAGAGTCCTGATGCTATGTAGTAACCTAAAGAAATACAGTGTGTTTTAATTCCACTGATGAGGTGTGATCGGGCACATTCATTTCCAATTTCCAAAGAAACTCATTTTCAGTTTTTCACGTGTCAACACAAAAGGTAAGGAAACTCACAAACAACAATGGCCCAAGGAATGTGTCCCTCATTGTAGTGTGGAAACAGAACCAGTTTGGGAACAAAAAAGGTGTTGTAGAGCCAGATCCCAAATACCACACTGATGCACAGCCAGCCCATAGGGTCCACCACGAAGTGCAATCGAAGCTTCATGGCTGCTGGGAATTCTGGGAAACCTACAGTGTACCAAACGCGAACACACACACAAACTTAAGACACTGACAAACATGTTTTGCAGTTCTTTAGTTTGCAGATACTTGAAATGATGTGTTTCAGGCAAAATACCCATCAGTGAGACCTGCATTTTGCCCTGCACATTATAATAGATCTACAACTTAACTACAGAAGGATTAAGGATACCTTTATAAGATTTGTACGTACAAGGACATATCAGATACTGTGTGGAAATGGTCGTGGAATGTGTCTTAAACAAAGGCCTAACCTCTGTGTAATACAAAGCAGATGCTTATCAACCAGGCACTTGATACCCTGAGCAATCTACCCCCAAAACCTTACACTGAATCTTATTATCAGCATTATCTAGTACAGTAACACTGCTAGAACACAGTACGAACAGCCCTCGTAACCACGTAACCACTACCAGAGCCTCGTTATTTGTAAAGCCTCGCCTGCTCCATCATTCATACTGCTGACAACATTCACAATCGTGATGGGCTGGGCTCTAAAACCCTGACTGTGTTAGCTAACATCTGCGGGCCAACGCTGCTCTTTACTTCAGTCGCGTAAAAATGAACCAACGCGTTTATTGTCAAATATACATCTCGTGAGCTAAAATGAAAAGACACTTACTTTTTTGTCAGCGAACGAATCAGTGAGACTACTTCCTCATCGCCTCTGTGGGACCTGTTTTGCTACCTGCAATGAAAAAAAAAATCACATTTCCGGTCACATTTCCAATCTAAAAAAATAAAACCGGAACAAGCATTATTTGCATTTTTGTCCTGGGAGGCATCGAAATTGTTAATAAAGTTATTCTATTTCATATTACATAAAACGAAATAATGGAAAACTAAAAACAAACCAAGATACCGAAAATGTTAAATTACTCATTAAGGCAATGATTTGATTAAAGAAAATCACAAGTCATTTGCTAGCGAGACTTACGTGTTTATTAAGCTGTTCTAAGTCTACATAAAAGCTTGGTATTAGCATTAAACTCTCGTCTGACGCGATAGATAAAGCGAATATGATTTTTTTTAAACAGCGGCACTTTTTACGTTTGAGCTGTTATTTTTACGTCAACATTCCTAGTTTCCTGCTCGGTCCGCGTAGTCGGCAGCTTGATATTGCTGATGTAGCAGGATGGTGGCGGCCTCGCTCTGCTGCCGCCCTCTGGTCAACTGTGGTCAATACATTTTGATAAAATATATTCGAAAATACAAACCTAAAATACAGTTGGAAAAACACTACTCTAATGTTAATGTTATAAACGTAAGACAATTTATATTCAACACAAATAATTAAACATTAGTTTGAAAGGTGCGCCACTCCTAATAATGACGTAATTCAACTTCCGCTAGCAATAGCGGCTGGTGTTTGTTGACAGCGACGCCGCATAGCTTAACAGTGCCACAGTAGTTTCATTGTGCTGTTGGAGCAAAAATGGCATCATTCAATTCGTACAAACTCAGGTGTTCAATCCCGGGCCACGAGATGGACGTCAGGGGACTCGCCGCTACTGTTTTTCCAGAGGGAGCGTTCGTGTCTGTGTCCAGAGACCGGACCGGAAGAGTCTGGGTACCAAACTCAAGGTAGCTAGCGCTAGCTTGCTGCTCAGAAACTGCTGCCTGGCTACGATTAATTTCAGGGTACAAGTCACTCTGCGCAAAGAGATTGACTTGTCCGGACAAGAAAAGTGTCAAGCCAAATCACGCCTTACTGAATATTTTACTATTTCTGATTTCATATGTATAAAAATGGTTAGTAGCTAAGTTAGCCAAAAAGCACAGTGCTAACGTTTGCTCAAATTAGCTTTGTCATTCATTCAGCTGCAACTGTTCTTTTACGAAACACGAAAGTGAAACAGATTCGGAGTGTTTATTTTTGTTAATTTGCCTATCCTTCTTACAGATTAGAGCCAAAGGGACCTAACTTCTTCCCTCAGTAATCATTGTTAACTTTCGTCCTGTTCTCCCTCTGACAGCTCAGACAAAGGCTTCACAGAGATGCACTCTATGTCTGGACACTCAAATTTTGTATCCTGTGTATGCATCATCGCACCCAGTGAAACATACCCTCGGGGACTTGTTGCTACAGGCGGGAACGATAATAATATTTGTGTTTTCTCACTGGATCGACCGCAGCCCCTCTTCACTCTCAAGGGTCACAAAAATACAGGTGAGTTGTGCTGTCCTCGCTGTTTGGATTTTTGTAGTAGTGAGGATTAACTGGTTGCTGTGTTACTCGTCACAGTGTTTCTGGTTCCTGGCTTTCTAACTTTAAACCTCCACAGTTTGCACTCTGTCGTCTGGGAAGTTTGGGACACTTTTGAGTGGTTCCTGGGACACTACAGCCAAAGTCTGGCTCAATGAGAAGTGCATGATGACCTTGCAGGTATGTGGTCCTCTACACTTTTCAGCTTGCTTGGATGGTGATTAGTGTCTCCATTGTTTTGAAAAAATTGACAGAACATGTTTTGTGCTTGTTAATTTTGTTTCAGGGCCACACTGCAGCGGTGTGGGCAGTGGCTATTTTACCTGAACAAGGCCTTATGCTGTCGGGATCAGCAGATAAGACCATAAAGCTTTGGAAAGCAGGACGATGTGAGAAGACGTTTACAGGTGAGGATATGCAGGTGTATATTGGACATGTTTTTTTTTTGTTTTGTTTTGTTTTTTTATCTTTTTTGGGGGGAGGGGGGTGGTGCGTGTGTATACAAAAAGTAGACTGGCTGATGAGTAGCATGATTGGTTGTCTGTCTTTGATTACGTGGTTAATAATATAAACCAACAGTATTGTAGGATATGGGACAAAGCCATAACTTTGTCAAAGTAAAAATTTAAATTGGTAGCTGCATATTTTTTAGGGTTAAGTTATGGTTAAAAAAATATTCCCTTCCATTATAGGTCATGAGGACTGTGTGAGAGACCTGGCGGTGATCAGCAACACTGAGTTCTTCTCGTGTAGCAATGACACAAGTATCAGAAGGTGGCTGGTGACAGGCGAATGCGTACAGGTCTACTACAGCCACACCAACTTCATCTACAGCTTAGCCGTCTTCCCCAATAGCCAAGGTTTGTTGATTGTATCAATATTTAAAAACAAGGGATAGAACTGAGAGACTTGAAACCAGCAGTCAGTGATGCTCTGTGGTTTATTCAGCCGGCTTCCATTTTCATACTCTGAGATGGTAGCTACTTCCTACACCCTGCCCTCACCCTTTTTTTTTTTTCTCTTAGATTTTATAAGCACAGGGGAGGACCGGAGTCTGAGGATATGGAGGCAAGGAGAGTGCTCTCAGACCATCCGCCTGCCTGCTCAGTCTGTGTGGTGCTGCTGTATTTTACCTAATGGTGACATAGTAGTCGGAGCCAGGTAATAGAGCTGCTTTTGGCATGTTAATATGCAGTCAGGTCATAGTGATTTCCTTGATCATGTTACACCATAAATATTTAAAAGCCCATTAAAGACAGTGTTCGCTGTCCTCATTCGTCGCATCTCTCCTGCATTCAAACAAATGTTGAATGAAGCAGTAAGTAGTTCTGTGGCTAAACCAGAAGCTTCTCCTCTGCCCACAGCGATGGCATTATCCGCGTGTTTACGGAAGCTGAGGACCGCACGGCTAGTGCAGAAGACCTGCAGGCCTTTGAGGATGAACTTTCCAAAGCCACCATTGACCCCAAGACCGGGGATCTTGGTGACATCAAACTGGAGGATCTTCCTGGAAAAGAACACCTGAACGAGCCTGGTAATGCAGCAGTCTGCTATTTATTTTGTCATATAAAACGGTGAAGCTGTTCTCTGTGCATCAGGGTGGTTTTGTTTACAACAGGGAATCGCGATGGACAGACACGGTTGATCAAAGATGGACAGAAGGTGGAGGCATATCAGTGGAGCGTCAGTGATGGCCGCTGGATGAAAATCGGAGACGTGGTCGGAGGCTCAAACCAACAGACCTCCAAGAGTGTCATGTATGAAGGAAAGGTGAGGCTACAAGCTCAGAGTTAGTAAGCGGGACGTCGCATATGAGCTGTCATTAATGGCCCCCCCCCTCCCCCCATCTGCGTGCAGGAGTATGACTACGTGTTCAGCATTGATGTGAATGAGGGAGGGCCATCCATGAAGCTGCCTTACAATGTGACAGACGACCCCTGGCTGACAGCGCACAACTTTCTGCAGAAGAATGACCTCAGCCCCATGTTCCTCGACCAGGTTGCCAATTTTATCATTGAGAACACCAAAGGGCACGTGGTGGGACCAGCCCAGCCCGCTGGTGGTGACCCCTTCACTGGTGAGGTCCAAAAGATGGATACTGCTGCTGGCTTCTTTGCTTTCTTTGCTGTACATTTAGATTAATTTCACTGGAACGATTAAGGGATCTTAGATTGAATGTATAATGTGTTTCGCCTCTTTATTTGACAGGAGGAGCTCGCTATATCCCTGGTTCTTCCAGTGATACTGCAGGATTTGGAGCTGATCCTTTTACAGGTATAGTTTGTTTACTCAGAGGTGTTCATAGTCTGAACTTGACCTGTAAGTGCAGTTTCACAGCTGTGTTTTTTCTTCACAGGCACTGGTCGCTACATCCCAGGATCAGGCCCAAACCCAGGTGCTCCTGTTGGTGTAGCGGATCCCTTCACAGGTAACTTGGTATCGAAAGGAGCAATTGGGACTTGTGAGATACAAATCCCAGTGGTACCTTTCGATGGAGTTATGAGGCCTTTCTCTCTCTCTCTCTCTTTTTTTTTTTTTTTTTGCCTTTAACCAAATGGCTCCAGGACTGCACTAAATTATCGTTTTTTAAGTGTCCAAAACAGCAGTGTTTGTTGTTATAGTCACAGTAAAAATCTTTACTGGGAAAAAGATGGTGGAAGTCCTGAATGAAACCAGCTTTTCAACAAGCTCTAGCGTAAAGAAAAGGGAACTTTGCAGCTGCTCCCATCCACCACTGTTTATCTTACACAGTGAAAACCTACAGAAGTTAAAATAAAAGTGTGTTTAAGCAGATTAGCTGTTAACTTAATCTGATGTGATGTTTAAATCAAGCAGCTTACTGAAGGCTGTCATCAGCCGTCCTGCTTTCTGTCTCAGCAGCTAGCAGGGGCGAATCTAAAGTGTACCATTATTTCAAGGCTTTAGAAACATTATTTTGTACATTTAGATTAGATAAAAAGGTTGGCCATTGAATGAATATTGGCATTAATTATTAAGATTTACACCATCATAGCATTTATTTTCTGCAGTAGGAAACGTTGCATCAAAGCACAGAGCAGACCTCTGAGAATGCTGACATGCTCGCTTTTCTTCTTTGCAGCTGGCACATTCTTCTTTAAAGACTCACACACACTCATTCATTCACAAGCAATTTAAACACATACACGGGAACACACAGCATGCTTGCCTCATCCACGAGATGAGGCAATAGTGTCAAACTTTTTTTGTTTGCCTCCTGCTGATGTTAGAAAGTCTTCTAAGAAGTTAATGCTCTCTCTCTTTTTGCCTGAGTTTAGGTTGCATGTATAACTTATTAATAGTATACTTGTCATTGTTTTAGTTTTTTTTTTTTTGCATTTAATATTATTTTTCCTTTCTGTCTCCCTGCTTTGCAGGAGGTGGTGCATACTCCTCAGCAGCCTTGAGACAAACAACCAACATCTACTTTCCTAAGACTGATGGTGTGACCTTTGAGCAAGCCAACAGCTCTCAGATCATTGGTAAGCATTTCAGTGTGATTTGTTAACTCTCGCTGAATAACTTGTGCTTTAAAGTGGGTGATATTTGGAACCTTCATATATTTTAAGAATGTTTATTTTATTCTTGTCCATAACGTAGTGTAAGAAAATGTGTTTTCCACCTGTCCTTAACAGCTAAGTTGAAGGAGCTAAATGGAGGTGCCCCTCAGGAGCACAAGCTCTCTGAAGAAGTTCTGGAAAGCCTTGAGAGGCTTTTGTTGTCTGTGTGTGGACTCAACTCCTCTGAGCCTGCTCCGACCATCCAACAGATCAACCTGCTTTGGAAGGCTTCTCACTGGCCTGAAGGTAATAAAAAAGTATCCCATCCCAATTCATGTGTGTTTTAATGCTTTTTAGCTAATTTCTCTTCACTAACAAGACCCTCCCCAATCTTTCTTCATGTTTTGTAGATATTGTGTTTCCTGTCCTGGACATTATGAGGCTGGCAGTGCGCCACCCGCAGGTTAATGAGAGCCTTTGTGGAGAGGCAGAGGGTGTACAACTGTGCAACCACCTCCTGAACCTAATGAGGCCCGAGGGGCGTCCTGCCAACCAGATGCTGGCACTGCGGACTCTGTGTAATTGCTTCAGTGGCAGGCATGGCCGAGCCCTCCTCATGGCCCAGCGCGAAACGGTGCTATCACGTGCTGCTGACCTGGCCACCGTCTGCAATAAGAACATCCATATTGCCCTGGCCACTCTGGTGCTTAACTACGCTGGCTGTCTCCATCTCCAGCCTGACCTTGAGGCCAAGGCCCAGTGCCTATCTGTGGCCAGTAGAGCCCTGGAGACAGTACAAGACAAGGAGGCTGTATTTAGGCTGCTGGTAGCCTTGGGAACCACAGTGGCCTCAGATCAAACAGCCCAGGATCTGGCTCGCTCGTTGGGAGTCAGCTCTCAGATTTCCAAGTACTCATCAGTGTCTGATCCATCGAAGGTGGGAGAGTGTTGCCAGCTGCTTTTAAAAGAACTACAATGATATGAATGATTTAGACAAAAAAAGAGCACTTGTTTCTATTACTCTGTTCTACTTAACCAGTTGTGGTGGAGATCTAAATAATTGTATGTTCCACAATAAAAGAAGGACAAGTGAAAATTTGCCATACGCTGACTCTGTTTTTATTACTGCAACACCTCTCCAAAGCATTTTGACTGATTTATTTTTTAAAGTATGTGGTTAACAGCGTATGACTGATTTACACTGTAGAAAACAGTTTGCTGTGTAAAGTTACATCTCGATTGATCCATTTTCTGCTTCTTATCTGAGTCTAAGCAGACATATCCAGGCCTCCCTGTCCGCGGTGTCTCAACTGACTCAAAAGCTGTGACAGATAATGTGACGTGACGTCATTGTGTCCAATAAAAGAGCAAAAGCATTATTTGAAGCTAACAGGACTGAATAAAGTTACGCAACAAAAAGCCATGAAATGTCAGTAGTGTTGTCACGTTTGCACTCAGGAGCACTTAAATATCTTATTTAAAAAAACAACAACAAAAGTTTTTTATATCAGGAAACACTGATGACCCAACCACATCCAGTGGGTGCCTTGCAACACACACAAAAGACCTGCCAGCCCTGCAACCAAATACTTCAGCTTTTTCCAGGATAACATCAAGCTGGAGAAATATGCTGGGTTTGCTGCAAGACCTCATCCTGTTTGAACAAGACAAACAGAACTAAGGGCAGAGTTAGGTGAAGCACTTGTGGATGTTATGATTGCTGGACTTTGACCTGTGTACAATCCTAATAACCCAAGCAACTATGGGTAAAATACGGGATTTCTAGTATACTTAAGCTATAAGCTGCTTTTTAGGTGGAAGACTTAGCTGGTAATATCACACGTGGTTTTCTAGAAACACTGTCTTCCCAGTGAAATCTAAACCAGTAATAGCTTAGGAAATTTTTCGAGCATAGTACAGCCGCTCTGGCCAAAGTCCAATAAAACTTTGTATCTGTCAGGGCTACGCCTTTATATGTCAAATTTACCTTCGACAAAAACTGCAAAAAATATAGTTACTTATAGTGAAAAATACAATAAGAAGAAGCACGTTAAAATAGTGAGGTTTTTTTTGTTTTTTAAATTTCCAATGGGAATCCCGTGCGTCGCTACCTTCGCTAACCGGAAGTAATTTAAAACATCCGGGTAATCTTTAGAAAAATTGGCGGTTTGTGTCCTTGCGTTACCTTTTTTTGTTTTCCAGTTCCCAGTGGACTATGAAATGTGTGAAATGTATATTAACAAACGTCAACGTGGATTTAACGTCAGCGGCAGCCTCTCTTATAATGTAACCGTTTCCTGGCAGTGTTTGTTATTGTGAATGGGCCTTGTTGGCGTAAGTTAGCGAAGAGTAAACGTCGTTGCTAGCAGGGAGGCTAGCGGACTAGCGGTTTTCTGTTTGCCAGTCTGGAGCTTTGAATTCGCCTCCGGACACAATCACGGTGCTTCTTACTCCTCTGAATAATGGCCAATCCGGCACTATTGCAGAAGAAGAATGGACAGTATTTGTGGTTCTCTCTTCTTGGGCTGGGATTTCAACCGGACGTTGCAGTGTCGTCAATCGCTGGCAAAACCAATATTAATGCTAAACACATCATCATGGGGCCGTGAGTTTGCTTTTCATGTCTTTATGAATAATACGAGCTATTTCTTACTGTGCGAAATGTCGCTACTTTAACTTTGCCTTGAATGTACGTTGCCATTCACTCTCCCTGGAGCGTAAGCGTTTCCTGCTAAGTTTAGCTTTATGTCCCACAGGAACATGTTTGACAAACCCAACAAAGATGCTTTTTACATAGTGACCCATTTCCTGCTGGAGAAACTCAACCGGACACGGTTTCATGAGGCATATAGGTAAAGACAATTATAACCAGTCTTGTATGCTCAGATAGATGATTCATTGTCTTCGCCAGTATTTGTTTTTAATCTCTTCTCATTTATCCTTGGGTTTTCAGGCACTGCTGGCCTGTTTTAAACCCAAAAGCAGACGCCGAGTTCCGCAAAGTTACCTGCGCTTGGCTGCGAGAAATCATGGTGAGAATCAAAAGAATAAAAGAAATTGTACGAAAGTTTAAGACTGAATTAAACAGACAGGGCACTTCTTTAAGATTTGCATTGTGCTACATTTATGTTAATCGTTGCAGACGAATAAGGCGTTTATTCAAGTGCATCTCCTTGAAGCAAAGTACAGTGTTTTATTTCATTCATTGTTCCTGCATGATGGATGGGAATAAAACTCAAAGTAAAGAGCTATGAGATCCCTCTCTTATTCCCCCCTGATTTTAGAGTGTAAGCACAGGTATTTTCACTTGAGAAAAATGACTGTGTGTGTGTGTGTGTGTGTGTGTGTGAATAATATATCATTTGATTAGTATGTTGACCCATTTTCTTGAAGCTTTCATTACTCACTATGTTTGCTAGACACCTATTTTTGGCCAAATGGAGTTGCCTTGGTGTTTACAGACTCTGTGTGTGCTGTATGGATACGCAGATGTGCGGGATAGGTTCGCTTTTATTGATGTTGAAGATTCACATTAGCATTGTGAAGTCCACAAACTTCACACTGTGCTGTGAGAGAACAGTTGCAATTGGCACTTGCAGACACATCATTAGATGCTAATTCTGGGAGCGCTTGATTTGCTTTGCGTTCTATTGACAGAACATGCATTTTGAAAATTTCTAATGGGGAATTTCTTGAAAAGCCAAAGTTTTGTTCAAGATTACAATTTGATTAATTTTGTGGGTCGTATAGTAATCTATAATGAAACCTTTTTATTAGCAAAAACAGTTTGTATTTAGGTCGCTGACAGCCATCTGTTGTTTTTTTTTTGACGATGTGCAGGAAGAAACTGCAAATACTGGATCCAGAGTGGTGGCATCATTGTTTCTCTCGCCTGGAGGCCCCAAGTTTGTCAGCTTGATGCTTCATTTGGCCAAGCATGTCATGCTGCAGGAAATGAAGACCTTTGCTACAGGTAGGTCTTGTGTAGCCTCTCGAATCTACAATTCCTAAAGTTTAAAGTGACAGAATTAAACATGACTTCTGTTCTCCTATTAATCTCATCTGCCATGGACCTGGCTTGCAAAGATGCCAACCAAATGATGACGTGATCTTGAACATTATTGTTGTCAGATGGCAGCTGGGTACCTGAGGCGGCGGCAATGCCGGCTTCGACGTCGAACTTGGCAATTAAGAGGTTCAATCTGGTCCGTGCCAGATTTTTGAAAACTGCAGTGGAACAGGATCGTTTTCTCCATGAATACCAGAGACGGGCCCAGTAAGTGCACTTTTGGTTTAAGCAGCTTTACAGAGTTGTAAAGTTTTGTTTTTTTTTGTCACCAAACTAAGAAGTTTTAGCTTTTTACCAAAATAAAATAATCAGGACTTGTATATAATTAAGAAAGGAAAAAAATAATGTGTGACTTAATTTACTCAAGTCTATGGGTTTGTTTTTCAAATGCCAAAAAATATACATGCTGCCATTTTTATGCCCCGGTGGGTATTGAAGTGAAAGGGGTCGTGGAAGACCTAAAATATAACCTTTAACATAATGGTAGAGCAGTAAAATAAACACAATATGACAGAACAAAATGACTACATCAGGGAATAATTACTCAGAACGGAGTACAGTTAAAATAGTAACAAGTTAAAGAGTTCAATTACTAAAACTTGCTGTGAAATACAATAAAGTGCTTACTAAGTAAATGCCTAACAAATAAATTCAGGTATTGTGGTGTGAGGATTCCTGTATCAGGCTTCGTCGAAGCAGAACAGAAGATGTTAGAGAAGTACAAGGTATTAAGAAAAATGTAATAAATGTTTACTTAGTATAATGATATAAATGTACAGAAAATACACTTCCTATCACTTTAAATTATTTAAATTAGTATTAAATTGCAAATTGTACTAAACTAGTAAAGTCAAATAAATCTTAGTACTCCGTTTCACTGCTCTATCCAAGGATGTTTTGTCATTTCCTTATTCTATTCACTGCAGTACTAAAATACAGCCGACATTTTTCCCACACTAATTTCCAAACCTAACGAGCTTGGAAAGAAAAGCAACTGGATTTCTTAAAGTTTCTTGAAGACGTTGCACCTTTCACCCAAGAAGCTTCTTCAGCTCTAAGAACAAATGTTGGAGAGTAACAAAGCAAAAAATAAACACAGTGAGTGGATTGAAAGAGGAGTGAAAGAAGCGATCTATCCCCATTGTAAACGACCATCTTTGAACAGAGGTGGTGGCTTACGACACCAATTGTCTGCCATCTATAATCCAGTTTTGGGATCTCTTCTCGGATGCCTTAACGCCCACTCACATCCTGGGTAATTTGATCTCAGTAAATCACATGATAGGGTGGGGCAAGGTCTCACAATGGGAAACCCGAAACTTTGGCTGATTGTGACCTACACCCGTTTTCACACCTTTGCTCATATGATTAGGCAGATGATCAATACTGGCATCAACAACCCTCTTAGGGACACTGTGACTCTCTACCAGTTGCTCTTAGAACAGAAGAAGCTTCTGGGATGAGAAGTCGTCAAGAACCTTAAAGAAGTCCAGACGCTTTTCTTTCCAAGCTCCTTAGATTACCATAACCTGTAAGACTGAGAACCTTCACAGACAAACCTGTAAGACACGGCATTTTACTTTCAGTCTTTGTTCATTGTGTTATTTCTATTATTTTACTTGCTTCCTCTATTCTTATGTGGGTATAAATTTATGGCTGATGCTATGTATTTGTTTGTGCTTCACTTCCCTTCTGTGTGAAAGATATTTTGTAAACGACAGGCTCACTTCCGCCGAGTGTCTCAGTAACCTGTGAATGGAGGCACAGTACATCACTTCAAATGATGTGTTTCAACTCTGCTTCCTGAGCTCTGATATAGCAATGTATCCGCTGTGACTACAGCTTTGTTATGCTGAAGGTTTGAATGCAGAAATGGAAGTTAGCTTCTGCTACTTTAAACTTGTTTTAAGTCTCTTTTTGTTTCTCTCTTGTGAAGACTTTTGGTGAAGTCTATGAGGGACATCAAAGCAGAAGGTGTCAAGTATGATGAGCTGCTTAAGTATGTATAATTTCTCTCTCAATATGCCAGATTTAATTTAAGACCCATTGAAGTAATGGAGCTGTGTCCTTTCAGGCGCTACAGCAATGATTGCACTCAGGAGGAAGGAACTTCTACAGCTGAGAAGCTCAAAAAAGTACGTAATGTTAACTTTTCAAAACGCTGGAGAGTCTTTGTACTATTTATTTAAGGAGCAACTGTGATGTGACAGTCTGTTTTCTAAATGCATTCATGTTATTTTCAGATGAGTAGAGACTCGTGTGCCGAGGTGTCTGTTTTTCTAAGTGCTCACAGATGTTCTCTGTTATCCTAAGGTGCGCTCCCTGTGGTCGGCCATTGATGGAATGTTGTCGGCCATCAAAGAGGAGCAAAGTGCTGTGGAGAGTGTCCTGAAAGGAGACGTAGATCAATACACCCTTGATGGGACGGATCAAGTTCTTAAAATTCCCCGCTGTCTGCTGGAGAGAATTGAACAGCTCCCACATCAGGTGAGTGAGAAGAGATGGATGGACTCTGGTTATCGCTTAAATACAACAGGGAAACTTCTTTGAAATCTTGTTTGTGCTTTTTCTTTTTCCCTTAACTAAAACTATACACTGTATTTGTCCTTTATGACTGCGTTTTGAACTTTCTCATGAAAGGTCAGCATGATTAGGCATTTCATGAGCGCACACAAAGCTACTGTCTTGAAACACTCGAGACAGCAGCTACAGAAGATGTGGAACATCTTTCAGAGCTAATATTGGTAGATTTGTGTTTCATGTATACTTTTATTTATATAATTTTTTTACATTTATTTTTTATTTTAAATCCAGTTAAGTTCTGGGAATGTGTATGAAGCCAACCAGCTGAACCTCCTCTGTGTGATGGAGCTGATGACCCACGCGGCGCAGCTCTTAAAGGAGGAACGTTGTCGGGTCTCTCACGCCCCTGTGCCCCAGCTCAACCCTCAGCACCTGCAGGAGATGTCTCGCCAGATGGCCCGTACGCTGCAGGACCTCCACCTCATCAGGTACCCATTAAGCTGTACTTGCTTGATAGTGCACACTTCTACATGAGCTGATTTACCCTTTGTTCTTCTTCCTCCTGCTGTTCCCTTTAGGGGTCGTCATAGGGGGGTCATCTACCTCAATGTCACCCTATCCCTAGCATCTTCTTCTGTCACATCAACACTCTGCATGTCCTCCTTCACGACACCAATCTTCCCATTTTTCTCCTTCCTGGCAGCTCCATATTCAACCTGATATTTCCACTATTCCTCCTGTTGCACCCGCATTATCTGTAAATCCAAGTTTCTGGATGCTTGTCGTTTGGAAAATGCTGCGTTAATAGATTTGTGGTAATAACTGTTAACATTTCTTCTTTTAATAACTACAAATGTGTCCTTTAATCTCAACTCCCAGGCAGAAGATTTCTAAGGAAAAAATCCCTGAAGTCAGGAGTGCCATTCAGGATTTGGAGGCAGAGTGGGACAAGAAGTGGATGGACACTCTGAAAGAAACACCCCTAGTCTCTTTTCTGAATGAAGATCCTGTGAGTGGTTGTTGATTTTTTTGTTTTTTTTTTATTTTTATATATACATGCATCACACCACACAGGCACTTCTTTTAAATTAAGTTATTGTACTGTGAAAAATGACACGAAGACATTCTATTGTTAATGTTGCTTGGAGCTTATGTGCCCGCCCACTTCCTCCTCAGGCTCTTGGCTTCCTCTCACCAATGGCTCCACTGTCTTTTGAGCCGGCGGCTGAAGCGAGTTATAAAAGCAGTGTGTTCTCCCAGTACCCTGCTAAACTTCTTGGTGAGCGGAATCGGATTATAATAAAGTTTTTATGAAGGTGTAACGTTTAAATTTTGTTTTTAATTAGCATTTATTTGTTTTCCCCCCTCAGAGGAGAAGCACTTGGAGAGAGGATCACAGGATGACGTCAAGATAAATTTTTCCAACCTTAAAAGGTAATATTATCAGGGATATTTGAACTTCATGACAGCATTATTCCTTTTGCTTTCTGCTGGGAGGCAGATACCTGGGCAGTCCTGAGCAGTGCTCTGCCTGTCACTAGTCCTCCCTAGAACATCCCTGCTCTCTGATGACCGCGGCGAATTGAGAGAAATCGCCACGGACAGATACGGAGCAGACACTTTATTTCTGTATAAATATGATGATAGAACAGCATGACGTGAATGAGCTTAACCTTGTTAACCTGGAGCATGTAGTGAAGTACCTACCTATACCACAGATTGATTACTTTTATATCAAAAGATGTGATGCACAAATGTGTTTGGAATAATTAAGCACTTTCTTATCTAAACAGCACTTTCCCGGTGACAGTCGAGAGGCCCGAAAGTCCTGTTGTCAAGACTGAAATGATACGAGCGAATACCTCTCTGGACTGGCTTTTTGACACGCCCCCATTTCCTCCTCCTCCTCCTCAAAGAGCTGCACCACGATCATCGCCTCAGGCAAGTGTCATATTTCACATTTTCTGTTTTCAAAGTTAGTTTCATATTTACTGAATTCTGTTCTTGAAACAATGGTACACTTGTTCCACTAATGTTTAAATAAATGAATAAATAAAATCAATGTTTGTGCATCAGGTGAGTGTGAGGAAGATGACCCATACTGATTGGAAGGTGACTCCCTTGAGGACAAAGACTCAGATATTAAACATGGAATATGACAACCTTGCTGATCAGGTATTTTAAAGATTCTCAACTAAACTACTGAAATCTGTAGTAAATGCTGTATAACTGAGAATTTCATGAGGGTTCATACGTCTAAAAAGGGGCATAGCGATTGTTGACATTTGTGTGCATGTGGTGTTAGTTTGCAGATGCTGTAACTACAGCCGCTCCTTCAGAGGGCAGGGTTAAAGGTTTGGAGCTGGAGGCTCTTCTCAGCAGTCTTCAAAGAGATCCCTTCTCTGCTCGTAAGCAGCTGCCACGTACCCCTGAAAGCTTGAGTAAGTGATAAAATATAGGACCTGACATTCAAAAGCTTCCCTTAATGTGTTCCTTTACCTAATAAAATGGCTTTTCTCCTGGCTATTTCTTCCCAAAGTTATGGATGTCAAAAGCTCCTGGCGTAAGGCAGTCGAGGAAGACAAAGTGAAGAAAAATCAGCCTCCTGCTGAGTTTAATGACAGCATAATAGAGCAACTCACCCCGGTCAGTGAGCACCACGATGGGTCGCCAAGCTCAGAGTCCCCAGGTTCCGACACGACCACCCAGACTGTTCCATCAGCTGTCAGGAGCCACAGCAGGCCTCCAGTCTGCCAGCAGGGGGCCTTGCACAAGTCCATTCTTGCATGGGACACCTTCATCACAGAGGCCCACGACAGCCCAGGCGGCACAGGCAGCAGTGTGGTCCACTTCAGCCTCGACCAAGAAACTCTGCCAGAAATTCCAGGGTGCGACAGTCTGCTCAGCCTCGATGACGAAGAGATGAAAAGCGAAGACGACGACGAGCAACTGATTCCCTTACTGAAGCTCGAAGTGAAGCAGCCACCGTTAAACTGCCATCAGCATGACGCAAGAAATGACGGCTTGTTGATGGAGGGCACGAGGACGCCTGAGTGCCTTCTGTCAGACTACACGCTTTCTGGTTTGGACAGAGACTGGTCGGAGGAGCCAGCATCATCAAAGGAAGCCACAGATACGATTTTTTCACTCGATCTAGAGGCGCTGAAGACCCCTTCACCTCTAAAGAAGCAGGAGTACAGGCTTCCCGAGCTGATCACATTCTCCCCAATGGATGACATGAAGTGTTAGCTACAGTCCAAGTGTCCAGTCTTCAGCCTCCTGTTTTTTTTTTTGTTTTTTTTAAAGTAACAAATATGAGCATGTATATATTTTTTTGTTTGTTTGTTGTGTCTGTCTGTAAATCGAGATTTTTGACTGGAGTGTATTATGCCTTCCAACAATTTACACTGCACCACTGGCTCAGTTTTTAACATGATGGAAATAAAGAATTCTCTCGAAGTGTTTCTTCTCCAATAATCACTCGAAGAGTTCCTTGTTTTAGTGATGTTTAAGTTTTTCCTGTTAATTGTGGTGCATGGAAGGTATAAAATGAATTGATATGAAGCTACTAGTGTTTTGTTTTTCTTCGTTTTTGTTTTGTCTTTTTTTTAATAGGTGTGACTTGCAGCAATTTAAGATAGGGGGCGTCAAATTAAACGTGAAGCAAAGCACTGGTAAAACCGAGAAAAGGGAAGTCGGCGTGTTACTCCTTCACAATAAAAAGTTCAGCGTATGGGCACAAACATTTGACTTGAGTGGTGCTGTGTAAAACACATGAAATCCTGAATGAAACGAATTTGCCTTCATTTCCCACTAAGTTTTTTTTCTCCCCTTCTTTAAAGTGGGGAAGTCTATATAGAAATATGGGCATTTAGTCCCCTCCCATCCAGATGTGCTGTTTGCAGTGTGAAGCTTAAGACTGGTAACTGGATCGAAATTACTAGAGGAATGAAATTTTTTCTTTTTCCCCCAGATGGATTTGTTAAATTTAATGAAATGAAAACAATTTAGAGACAAACTATAATCTGGGATTTAAAAAATTCTTTAAAAAGATATAGGTGGGTCATTACTCAAAGACTTATTTTGCAATGAAGGAACAAGTGAAGTGAAACCATACAAACACCTAGATCCTCCCATTTGTATATATTGATTTACATATTAGTGTTGCATGACAATATATTTCGGCTGCATCTGGAATTTTATAGAAGTGAAGCTGGTTGAACTACATAGCTGGAATTTCAGACTCCCTTTATATTGTGGGCCTACTTTGATCTTAAGTGGATCTTAAACTGCCCTTTCAGTCAGTGTAAAGACATTTACCTAAACATTTGATCCCTGAGATGTCATAATGTTATAAAAGAAGTCCAGTAACAGTACATCTCAATTTCTTTACATGATGAATGAGTAAAATTTAACTGCCCAGACAGTCATGTATTTATAAAAACAATGTTTTTGTTAATTTACAGGTTTAACAAACGGGTTGTTTGTAATGTGGACCTATCATAATAAAAAACAGAAATTTCTGTTGTAGCTAGTAGAAAAACTGGAGCTTTTCTGTTATTCAATTGTTGATCTATTACATAACTACGTTAATGCGATATCAGTGGCAAATAAGGTGGAGTCTTTATCGATAAGAAAAGCTGCAAAACCCACGACAATGCAGCTAGCAGTTCAAAATCTATCACATTTTACAAAGTCTTCCAGGGGGCCGGTTGGATTCTTTGCCCTCCACCTTATGTCCCCCCCCCCCCCAATTGACAGAATATTAACTTATATAAAATACACACATGCAGCGTGAATTGCATCAAAAAGTTGAAAATCCTTTCAAAGTCTTTTACTTTGAAAGGATTCACCAGAAGCGGCTCCTTGTTCGCGAGCGCGCTTGCTCGCGCTGTCAGTTGCAGCGGTGGTTTGTTAGCAGCGTTTCCTTTTCTCTGGGCGGTTCCAGTCTGAAAGAGAGAGAGAGCGAGAGAGAGCGAGAGGTTCAGAGGAAAGCTCTAACTCTATCAGCCCAGACACAAACATGGCGCCTGCCTCCGCCGACAACTTCAGATGAAAGTGTGGCGAAGAAGTAACTAGCAAAGTACAAAGGAGTATTTCCGAGTGGCGTTTTCACCCTTCTTTTTAACTTGCCGTTCTGGTTTGACCATTTTTTTTGTTTTTGCTTTGCACAAATAAGTCTGCGGGGTACTTCGAGGAGGGAAAACAAGCAAGTTGCCTACATGTCAACATTGTCTCTGTTTCTCACTGCGGTGTAAACAGCTGGTAAGTACTCGTGTTTTGTTCCGTGGAGATAACCGTTAAGGATCGCGGCATGTTGTGGAAATGAGAGGGAGTGGATGAAGTGCATTAGGTTAACTTTCGCTGTGTGTGAGTGCGCTCAGCCGCTGTAAATGCATTTTCCTGGTGTTGCGCTGCTGCACTTTCAGCGTGTTATCCAACCACGGAAAGAGAGAGAGAGAGAGCCACGTATGAGCGCTCGGGGTGATCATGGGAGGGAATTTCTTTTGTTATACCCACGACGAGGTGTATTTCCTGCATCAAAGTTGACCTACTTAAGGTTGGGATGCAACAGTTGGGAACATAACACCCCTCTCCTCCGCCGCCTCCTCTTGCTGCTCCTGCTCGCCTCTCCTCCCCGGGCCCTCCCTGTCGCCAGATAATCAGACTCAGCTCTCCTGGAGTCTGTCTACCCTTGCAGGTGTCTGCTCCCAGAAACAAACCCAACTTCCTGCGTGGGATCAAAATGTGTGTTGGGGTTTAAAGCTCAATTTTAGCAGGACCTTCTTGTCATGCAGTCAGCGCCGTGTTCGTGTAGAGGATCAACTGGTCTGACTTCTTTGTGAGTTTGCTTTTCATCCTTTTCCTAGCCGTGTATGATGTGGCACTATGCAGCGCCAAGGTGCTCACATATCTATGCCTCAGCACTTGACTGCTTGCCAGTCAGCAGCAGTCTAACCCCTGAGGTTAGCAGAGTGCTCCCTCTGCTCCTTGCTCCCATCACAGCTGTGGTGAATCATGACTGGCATGTGATATTTCTGCTCCGATGGTACAAGTTCCAGCAGAGCTAAGCTTGGCACTTCCTCTTCTGTTGTGCTCAAAGTATTCATAATTTCAATTAGGTGTTTTACCAACTGAGCTGGCTGCAGGAATGCTGTGTAATGACAGGATAATCGAGGCACGCGGAGTGTGAAAAACATGGAAATTGCTCTGGCAGAATCCACTGAGCCGTTGCCACGTGGAAACAAAATAAAATAAAATAAACCCTCTTCCTTGACCTTGGCTTGCCCTGACAGGCGCTGGGAAAGAGGAGTGGAGCAAACGTTTCCTCCCACTATAACCTCTACAATACTGCAGGTATAAAGTGGGTCATGGCTGCGCGGTGGCTTTGTGTACATTGAACTTGCACTTTGTGGCCTTCCAAAGGCTCTGTCAGGTGACTGGGGGGAAGGAGGTGGATTGGCTCAAAGGAGCAGCAGCAACAGGCAGTATTTATTCAGTGGGAGAGTGATATGTTGAGATACGTTAGAGCGCACCCGTGTGATCTGCTTCATTCTTTCATTCACAGTTGTGTTCACTCTACCTCACCTGGCAAATAGCAAGGTGGAGCTACCTTTTTTTTCCCCCCCTCAGCCTCCACTTGAGTTGACACTTTCAGGTTGATTTATCACCCACACTTTCACTGTCAGTTTTCTCAGTTTGAAGAGCTTATTGGAAAATTATTAATAATTTTCCAGGAGTCCCAACATCAACTGACACTTTCATGTCAATGAATGATTCGTTCTATAAATGAAAGTTCAACTTGTTTGAGTCACATTGTTTTGACAGTGTTAACCACCCCTGCTTGCTTTAACTCCTTCCATCAAATTATACCACCCAGCATGGCATGCTCACTTTCTGAAGACAGACTAACGACTTAGAACCCTAGTTGTTGTTTTGTTTTTGTTAAATAAACTCAGTTAGCTAACATTTTCTTTTTAGTTTTCCTGTTATAGCAATACATAAATATGAAAAACAAAAAGTAGGCAGAATACACTAACATTTCCTGTTAAGTAGTGGGAATCACCAGACCCCCACAATACATTATCACAACATTTCACTCATGATCTGATGATAGCTTGATTTTTAACATTTTGTGATAAGCTAAAAACACGTAATATAATTTATCATCTTTTATTTCAACTGTAAGTTATGTCCTCAAAGTTGTTGTTGTTGTTGTTGTTGTTTTTCCAATCTGTTTTATCTAAGCAGATAAAGTTATCTCACTTCAGTCATTCTTTTTTGTTGCAAAATGAGATTGTCAAGCACACCAACACTGTCACTAAAACCTACTATAATAAATGCTGTCATAAGACATAATCAGCCTGCAGTCAAATGGGATCAAGCTGGCAGTTATGTACTATGTTAAGTGTCCAGTTTTCAGTTTAGCCAACTTATTGTAAGTACACATGGCTAACGTTATGTCAGTAGGGCGGTGCAAGAGATGAACCCTTTTCTTAGTAGAGTGTTTTCGTATAATTATTATTTATATATTTATTTTCAAATATCAATAAAATGCCTATTTTTGGTGTCCCTGTATCGATACAATATCGCTATGCAAAGTATCGCGATACCGTCCTGTATCGATGTTTTGTTAAATGCAGTCTGTGAGAAGAAATGATCCATGCAAATAAAAAAGCAAGAAAGAAAAGACCCGGCTCATCCTTCGGTTCAGCTAATATTGTTCTTGCGAGCCTGACCATCTAGCTTCTTTCGCTGTTTGCCGTTGGTGTGTACTGTTTTGTGGGGTTTGGCTGGCTGGAACTGAAATTTTCCGAGACATTGATTACTCTGTCTCACCTGTGTCTACTGTCTTTTTCAGCCCTGCTTCTCTGCCTCTTTCACCAGGTGTCTCTAGATCCCGATCAATACAGAATTTTTAAGACCGATACCAATACTTGATGATTTAAAAATCGGATACATCGGCCGATATTTCATTTTCTGCCAGACACACAGAACATAAATAGATTTCATTAACAGTTGTTGCGTGTCTTTATTTATGAGTCCTTACTAAGATAATGTGACAGTGCTGATTATGAACTGTCTTGTTTTACTGTCGAAACAACTCATGGATTATCAGTTAACTATCTGTCCAACTCAGATTGGATTAGCTAGTTGTTGTTGGTGAGTCCCTGGTGGACAAACTACGTAACATCAACACTCATAACTTGATTAAAGGGTGTTTCTCTCATATCTTCTGTACTCTTTAAATTTTCATGTATTGGCCGTTACAAATGCTGATACTGATATATCGCCAAATAGCCTAATATCATTCGAGCTTTGGTTGTCTGTATCTTCAGCTCATTCGGAGGTTGCAGAGAAACTCTTGTGTGTGTCTTTAATGGCATTTTCGTTTCTGTTTCCTTTCAGTATTCAGCGTTAAGCACATGTGGTCAGCCTTTCAACTATTTAAAATCTTTCAAAGTTAGATTTTGCAGTGTTTGTATAAACCATTCACTGTGTAATATTTGTGCTTGTGTAAAGAAAGTTTTCCTCCATGAAGAGCTCAGAGGTTAGTGCCAGCAATGCTGTAATATCTGAATCAAGGACGCTTTTGCAGGCTTACCATTTCATTTACAGTCACACTTTTTTTTTTCTTTTCTCAAGGTGTTTCTACACAATTAGCGGACAGATCGTGGTTTCTTGTCTCTTTGGAGCCAATGTGTACCTGAAGAAGCACTGTGCGTTCTGTTAAGCCGCCTGTTTGCACCTCTTAAGTTAAACCAAACTCAACATAGTTGTTTGTAGCCAAGGAGCAGCAGGAAGGCACTTGTAATCCGCTCCTCTTCCCTCTCAGGTAACCTGCTTCCCTCCTCTGACCCTTGTACTCTGCTGTGGTGTGCCAGCATGTCTGTTGTTTTCTTTCAGTAGCTCTCCCTCTGAGTCGGTGTAGACCCAGCTAGTTAGTACGAGCAATGAGTTTGCCTTCTCTCTCCCGTCTCCTTACAGTGGAAAGAATGCTCTGTGTCCACCGGCTTGTCACGCTTCAGGAGGGAGGCAGTCTTGTGACGTTTCTACTAAGCCTGCCTTCGCTCCTTGCATCTACCCAAGTGGATTTTAACTGTAAAAAGTCATATTTTTGAGGGAATGTGTGGTCTAAATGCTGCTTTTGACAGGTTTCAGTAAAGTGCCTTGTTTTCTTAAAAAAGAAAAAAAACAACCCCACCTGCTTCACACAGTGTAATTAGAGACCCACGGTGATCCAGGAAGAAAAGTGGAAAATTTTCTGCTCCGCTCATTAGAATTCATTCCACGTCACTCCTGACTGCCTTTAGCGTTAGCGCTGATGCTATCTCTGAAAGTGTTGGACTGCTTAGAGTTCAAGATTTAGAGTTAACATACAATGTGGGTGTTTGTCATAGTGCTGAAACAGCAGGGATTCAGTTCATTTTGTAATATATATGTATATATGTAATAATCTGTTACAAGTGGGAGACACACCTTGCTTAAACCTGTAAAATTGTGAAATATAGAGGTGTTTTTTTTATTTTAATAACTTAAGTTAGAGCTGATGCTCAAAAGCTCAAATTCAAATAGCCTGAAGCAGCAGCAACAACAAGCAGCGTCATCCGTTCTGTCTGTCATCAGTGTGATTTGCCAACCAGATGCCTATTCTGAGAAGCTTGTTGACAACTGCCGTCTGTGCTTAAATGAAATTGAACTTTATGTAGACATTTATGTGTAAAAAAGCAGCTGCCAGGGTTAAACAAACCTGAGTTCACGGCAGGTCTTCGGCTTTATTCAAGCACTACAGAGAGAGGGAGGTGTTGTTAGCATATGGATTTGATAATGCTGAGCTATCACACAGACTCCACCTCTCTCACACACATGCTGAACAGCAAATATTGAATGGTAAGAGGCATTTCTTGCAAGTGCACATGACCTTGTCGGAACATTTCTGAAAGACTTTCCTTACTGTCGTAATTACTTGAAGGCTGATGTGGATCACTTCTGTTAAGTCTGGCTTTTAGGTTCATCACAGCGTGCTGTTGAGATTAATGAGCAGAGTGAGGTATTTCTAGACCGCACTTTAACAGCCAACTATGAATGTGCGTGCATACTCCAGCTCACGCCGTATGAATGCAATCATACATCAGCTCTACCGGCTTTCCTTTATCTGCCCTAAAAGCAGCATTCCACGTTTTTTTTTTTCTCTCCCCCTCCTGTGGTTGTCTCCTTGTAAAGTGGTGGTTTCATCACCTCACTGGCACCTTGTACTCAGTCTGGCCTAAGCCACTGACAGCACACTGTGATGACAGGTGGCAGAGAGGGCCACTTTACTCTTCAGATCATCCAAAGCCCAGAACTACAGAGTGCCACTTGAAGCAAGCTCTGGTGCTGCAGAGCGTGGCTCAGCAGCTGTTTCAGGCAAGCTGTGAGTGGATGTGCAAGGCAGGGCTCCTGCTGAAGTAACCGAGACGGACACAGCACTCGCTGTTGTCCAGCATCGCGCACAAACACACACAATCTTGTGCATGCGCGTAATCGCAGACAGGCTCTTTGGTTCCCCCCCCGGGGAACGAGCCTCCAAGCTCTTTTGTGTAAAAGGGATGAGATCATCGTGGGGCATACCATGAGGGGATAGAGTAAGGGGTTCCACCTAAATAGAGAAATCTCTGTTTTTTTTCTGTCCCTTTCTCTGCATTTCTCTAGCCAACTTGAGTTTCCCTCTGCCCTCAGGGGTTGTTGAGGTCCCTTTGGCATGTTTGCAAGTGAGTTAAGACCAGTGTCCCCCACAAACTCCTTTGTAGTGCCGGAAAATCCAGTATTTTAATGAATGGCTTAGAGTACTGTTAGTGAGCTGATTTGAAATGTTGTATTACAAGATACGGATTCCTTTTTTTTTATTTTAAATTTTGGGGTATTCACTGCACCTTGTTTGGTCCCATAATATCTGTATAGGTGCCCTCCCTGTCCCCTCCCTATTGATCACAGTTGCTTGAAAGTTCTGATTATATTACAAACAAGCCCTACTGAGGGATGACAATGCAGTTGTTGTCACTGCAAATCCAAGACAGGAAGCTGTGCTCCAGGAGTACAGTCATGTTGTTGATTTGGCTTTTTCAGGGGTTATTGATTTAAAAAAAAATGGTGGTTATGAATGCTGAAAAGGCGCAAATTGTCTTTCCATCAAAATAGTTTGCATCCTCCTTTTTTTTTTTTTTTTTTAAATATTGGGTGGATATGATGGGATAATCAGTTTATCTAAATCTTTCACTCTCAGTGAGAGTATTGCTATAAATTGATCATTTTTGGTCGGAAGTTTTTTGTCTTTGTCACGGTTCTCTGAGTGAAAACCAGACAAAGAGCGTGTCACACGATCATCAGGCCTCACGAGTAACAGAGGAACAGGTTTTCGAATGGAAAGGGAGGGGCAGGGCACTACCTTTTTAGAGGCATGGTCTCAAATTACAACACAAGACTTCAGTGTAGTGAAAATGTAATGGAACAGTTTGTCTGCCAGTTTGACCCTTGAACCATAAGCACTGTAAGATTTTCTTCAGATTAACTGGTATTTTTTTCGCCTCCATCCCTCTCATGTTGCTTGCCATTAAAAGGGCAGACAACCCCGGATGCAGCTTTCACCTCTGTTTATGAATACTTTAAAGCTTTTAGCTCTAATTTCTTGTCAACACGGGTGTTTAAGACAAGTACATAGTTTTATTTGCTCGCCAGACGATAAAGGTAGCAATAAAATTTGCTTTGCTGCTATTGTCTTTCATGTATGTCTAAAACTAAAACTAGGCTTTTTTCAGAAGTCTCCGAGTCTGCCTTTACAGAGAGCATGGCAGCTAAGCTGAATGTACCCTTGAAAGATCAATTTCCTCAGCCAGAGTAACACTAGTCGCAGCTCAGGGTCGTGCAGCCTGGTATTGTTGGGCCTCGGTTGCTATGGCAGCGGCATGTATTATAAGCTGTCGAGAAGAGATATTTGTATGGTTGTGGGGCGTGTGGTGAATGCACGTGGGACTCTCTAGGGCTTCATGCTTTAAAGTAGTGTGCCCGCCACTGTGGGCGCACCTGATGACATCAGGGGATGTTTGGCCCTGCGAGAAAAGAAGATAAGCAATGTCAGTGCCGTTGGTGGATGTGACCTGATTGTGCTCCACAGTGACAGATATCAGTAGCTGTATGAGCTATTCAGTGGCTAACCTACCCTCTTTAGTGCACACAATCAATGTAGTATAAACTATCACAGATTAAACCCAGTTCTAATAGCAACCTGGTAACAGCAAATAACGTGTTCCTTCAATGACCCATTTTCTGAAAACAGGAAATGATATGGGGCGGTTTCTCTGTGGTGGATGTCATTGATCATGGCTCAAAATGACAACAAGTATTTACGTCAACCTGCATTAACTTCTGTTAACTTATTAGAAATAATATTAATGCAGCACAACAGTGAAACCTAGGTAATATGATAACCGCAGTTCAGTTTTATTTACATAGTGCCAAATCACGGCAGCAGGTGCCTCAAGGTGCTTTATATTGTAAGGAAAGAGCCTACAAAAATACAAATATGACCTGAACATCCACTTGGTGACAGTAGGAAGGGAAAAACCCCGGTTTAACAGTAAGGACTCTCTAGAAGGGTTTAAAGAAGGGCGGACAAAAAACACTGAGTGGAAGAGAGCCAGAGATGAATAATAACTAATGATTAAATGCAGAGGGGTGTGTAAATACATAGAGAGTGCATCATGGGAAGCCTCATGCAGCCTAGGCTTATTGTAGTGTAACTAAGGGAGAGTTCAGGGTCACCTGATGCAGTCACAACTTTATGCTTTATCAAAAAGGAACGTTTTAAGCCCAGTCTTGAAAGTAGAGAGGGTGTCTGGCTCCTGGATCCAAACTGGGTGCTGGTTCCAGAGTAGAGGGGTGCTCTTTTGGGATGATATGTTACTATGAGTTCTTTAAGATAAGATTATGCTTGATTATTCCTGATTAAGGATGTTGGATTTAACAGGGAGCCAATGAAGAGAAGCCAGTTTGGTCGAAACATGCTCTCCCTTTCTAGTCCCTGTCAGTGCTCTCGCTGCAGCATTTGTTTAATTCAGTACTGAATTTATTGTTCTTTGAAAAAAGGGGGGCTAATTGCATGAAAGCAAAATGTCATGAATGGCACGCCAGCCTCGATGTTGTATTTTAGCATTTTTTGTGAAGTGCTTCACTGGTTTAGTGAAAATTCACAGGGAAGCAAAACCCCTAAGTGGTAATCTATGCCAATTATCTTAGGAAGCTGTATGACTCACAGCCTTGATATTTTTCATGCCAGCATGACTGTTTTACAGGAGATGGCATGCAGAGGTTAAACTGTGCATGATATCCAGCAAAGCCGACTCTTACAAGTCAAGAAAAGGAACCTAAAGTCCTTTCCTGCTGATCACTTTCTTCTAAATACAAGAAAACGAGGCACTGTTGAGTAGTTGCTGTTACATGACTGGTCCACAGCCTGAACTACTGTAACAATGAAGGCAGTCGATGAAAATTACATTTCATTTGCCTCACTGTATCTCATTAGGGATATATTCAGGTAGTCAAACCTACCCAACTCCCTCCTTGTATTGTATCCAGCTATAATCAATATTTTTATCTTATGGCTCAAATGACCATAACATAAAAGGTGTTGCTCAAAGTAACTGCAGTTCCCTTTAGCATAAGTACACGAGGGCTTACACTGTGTCTAAACTGGGAGCTTTGAACTTTGCTTTTATTTCATTTTCACTGCTCACTCTTTTGGCCACTGCCACTCTTTGTTGCTTTCTTGCTGGTATAGCCCCTTTAATGGGAAATAAATGTGTATGCGTGTGTCCCTCTTGCTCCTACGCCACCACAGCTCAACTAAGTGTTTAGCCTAGCTTGACTCCTCTGGGAGCATTGACGTGTACTCTTATTTGAGCCAAGTTCTAACATAAAAAGAGCTGAAGTGACACTCAGTATTGAAAATAACGAAAAGTGTCCGTGGAGCTGCTGTCTGTATTTTTGGTGCCGTGAACTCAGTTTTTCCGGTCAACTTGTCAACCAATCAGCATACGGCCGACACACTCGAGCAATGTGCAGTTGAGATTTGGAGGCAGCACGTTTCCATTGGTTGAAAACCTCTCTTCGTAGGCAAATACGCACTTGCAGCACCATAAATCAAGTATAATGGCTTTTTCATGGTTTTATGGTTTTTTGAGGTTTCATATTTGTCTGCTGTCACCAGGGAGCCGTTGCTGGTCTATCAATCAGCCAGAGAAAAGAGCCAAGTTACAAGATACAAAGAGCTGAAATGACTCTGACTGTTCTTCATGTCTGTGCTTTTCATGCTGTCTTTGATGGTTTTTCACGCTTCTGCAGTTTGTTAACTCCACAGTCACTTCCTTTATTGTTTCAGCCAATCAGCGTTTGACCTGCACACGAGTATCTTCCACATTAAGCTGTGGTCTGTTGTGGTTTGTGTAGCATATACCCATGGAAACAGATACAAATGTGGTACTATAAAGCCAAAATAAGGTGTGGTGACAGAGAGAAATTTTGGGAGAAAGTAGTGTGAACTTAAATTAGGTGAATAATTTTTATACTTTTATTTTTTCCTTTTTATGTATTTTTACACCTTTTTGCTTAATGATATTAGGAAACATTGGCACTGTACTGTCTGCACCTCACAATTACTGCCTTTGTCCTCTCCACCACTGCCACCACCACCATTATCACTACCACCACTACTATCTTGACTTTGTTTTTAGTATATTTTTCAATTAATTACTTACACAAATGTTTCTTTCAGTGTGGTTAAAATATTCTAGCAGACCACCTAAGAATGTATGTTTTTGCGAGTGTTTGTCCTGTCTTCCTCCCCTCATCCCCAACTGCTCGTGACAGATGGCTCTTCCTCCTGAGCGTAATTCTGCTGGAGGTTTCTTCCTGTTAAAAGGGAGTTTTTCTTTCCCACTGTCGCCAAAGCACTTGCTCTTGTTGGGGGTTTCTCTGTTTTCTTTGTATTAATGTAGGGTCTTTGTTTTGGAGGTAAGTTGGCATTAGCTGATAAATTGAAACTCATTTGTTTTCTGGCTCCACAATATCAGACTCCAAACTCCTAAGATGTATTTTATAAACTAATATGTACAACGCTGACTATAGCCATCTTTTACATACAGTCTATGGGTTTAGCATATTGTAATTGTAAATTAAAATAAACGTTAAATTTCAGTTACTGGCTTAGAAGCTGATGGTCAGTTCATGTTTGTGGACTAAACTTTTGAAACAACTGCTCATTTGTAACAGACTCCCTGGACCATTTTCCATGTCAAGTGTTTTGGCTGTAAAGAGGCACTTATTTACCCACAAACACAGAAAGCCCATCCAGTCAATGTTTAAACCACCAGAGAACATTTATTGGCCACTTTGGTGAGAGCACATTTAACAGTGTGGTTTGTTGCTGTGCAAATATGGAGAAAACGGCACTTTGCTTTTAAACAGGTTTTTGACAAGTGAGATGTAGCCATGGATACTGTGCAGTAAATCTTTTCAGAGCAATAAGTCTTAACTCTGCCTCTGCAATGATGTTGTCACATAATAGTAGTGATATGTAGACACAAAAATAAACAAGTATCGGGGACATGACTAAACGTAGAGCAAATAAACACACGGCCATGAGTACAGAGATAAATAGACGTTATTGACTGAAGTGAGTAAACCCGGTCAGATAGATCTTGATAGATCGCGGATCCCTCCTGCCTCTTACCTCCTGTCCTCATTAATGCACTTTTTTATTGCGTTTTCTGTTGGTGGTAAAAGTAGAAATCATTCCACCTCCTCGTACACACGACATTAACCTTTACTGGTTTCGCTGCTTAAATGGCTGTGTTGACGCATTGAACTCGGCTCTTTTTACTGGAGCGTTTTCCCAGCATTGTAATGAAAAGGAGGCCATATCCTGGGAAGATGTCCAGTTTTAACTGTTGAAAGTTACCTGGACCGTAGAGCTGGCAGTCTTCTCGAAACAAATCAATTTTGGCACATTCTCATAGGCAGCAAGCCAAGTTTGAGCCCAGAAAGTGGCACTGCATGAATTCTTCGTTTTAATGAGTCATGTCCTGTGTGACAATAATGAAACATAACTTGAAATGTCTGTGACACAGATTATACCGTGGTTGTCCCAGAATGTATGCTGGCAGTGGTTGAGAATCTAGAAAGGATTTGAAACTGTGTGGAAAGTGTGTTTGGTGCGTTTGCCTCACTGTAGCTGAATATTTCCTCCCAGGTAGGCCGATCTACCACACCTTGAACTGCAGCCTCCTGCACACAAACTTAGCCTCGCGTGTATTCTTTTTGATTTTTACCTCTCCCAACTTTCAGATTGCCTGCATTGTTGCTTCATGATAATACCGTGGCATTATTGCAGTGCGTTATCATGTCGACCGGTAAAAATAGAAACAAGAAGACCACAAAGAACTGCATTAAGCTGTGTCATAAAGTTCAGGGCTGTCTGTGGCTGTACAAAGTGGCTTCTTTTTCTGTCCTGCTGCAGATGCTGACTCACCAGTGGAAAAACTGAACTTCCTGAGTTGGTCCTAAAAGCTCTTTGAAGAGGGCATAGACGTGCTTGCCTTAAGACTCTAATGTGAAACCTTTTCCCTTTTTAAACACCCCAAAATGACTGGTTTTATATATTTCTTCACTTGCCTACTTACATTATGCTTCCAAAAATGTAAAGACCAGGAGAAATCCATAATTATATTTAATGTACCGCTCTGTTTTATTTGTAGTTTCCTGCCGAGTATAACATTATGACAATAATCAACATGCTAGTAAAGAGAACAGTGGCAGGCTGCCCCACTATTGATTTTAACTCATAATGTTGTCTGTGGTGGCTCTATTGCTGGTCGTTGGCTTATATGATCTTCAGGAATTACTCAAACTAACGTCATTTGAATGAAATAGCAATACATGACTGAGTTACTTCAGATAGATCATCACTGGCAGTGGTGAAGACATCCCATGATCCCATGCTGCTTAATTATGGCTTCAAGCTGCATCTTCAATAAGTGTTTTGATTGTGAAAACCCTTGTGGGAGAAATTATATAAAGTAACTAAGTCACCTTCTCCTTGTTCGCTCTGTTTCTTAGCTGTTTAAGTGGCAGATTTGAGATGCATATTTACCTCACTATCTACTGAGGGACCACCTGTTATAAACTGAACATTTGTGGTGATATTGAGCTTTAAGGAAACAAACTCTTTAGTTTTAGCCGCAGAACCATCCTGCGGATGAACCATCGCTCTCTGCATTTTTACCATACAGCAGTGTGTGACTGTGTTGCGTCTTGGTCTGTAACTGATTACTAAGTCCCTGACAGTGAACTTTATACTTGGCATTGTGACTCAAAGGTTTACTGGGAAAGCATAAACTTCTATTAGAAGTTCTCCTCGAAAACATGCAATACACGATGCCTAAAGGCGCATTATGCCAGTGCCAGCCCAGTTTGAGACCATATTTCAGCAGTTTTGTAGACTTGGATGTCTGCTTGATTTACACTCTCAGTGGCATTTCTGAGCATTCCTCCAGCCTCGGCCGCTCTGCCTTGGCTCGTCGCAGCCACCAGAGCTTTAACTCTCTCGACTTGTTTGGAGCAGTGCGGTGATATACAGTGACAAGGGTGTTTGGGAATGCCAGCAGATCCAGTCCCCTCGTTAAATCTTGCGTTTCCCTAGTGTGTGTGCGCTCCGGTGGGGTGCGACAGTCTTAAAGGATCCTTTCATTGCATTGACCACAGTATTTATTTTCTGGGGAATGCATGTGAAACCCATTCTACTGTGTCAAAGTCAAATGTTCTTCTGGCTAAGATGTACTTTCTGCTGCAGTTATAGTTGCAGACCTGCAGATCTTTGATGTGCGTGACCCACATTAAGGATGTCATTTTACCTTGTGTGCCACATGCGGCAAACTTTGATCTTCAATCTGGCCTTTCTGTCAGTTTAAAGAAGTTTAACTACAGATTTAATCTCTGACATGTCTGTAATGTAAGATAACGAAGTGCAGTTTCAACAACACATCTCGCTTTTTCTAGGAAAATAAATAAATATGTTAGCATGCCTCTTTGGGATAAATTGTAATAATTGTATGTGTAAAATTGTGAAAATGCTCTGTTAGCTCATTGCACAGACTCTCCTGTAATTGTAAAACATTTTTTTTTGAAAGCTGACAGAATATGTCCCGTTTTACTTTGAACCTAAAATCATAAATCATACATTTCTACAGTAGATGGTGAAAAAACAGGAAATTTTCTGTCATTTATTTGTTTATCTGTTGCTTCACTACATAAATGGAGGTCTGTACCACTGGTTAAAAATCCAAAATGTATCCCCTCCTTCACATTTTCCAGAGCCACCCAGTTGGACTGGATTAGAGTCTTTTGCAGGCTAATTCTGTTTGACACCCATGTCCTATGTGCTTTGTAAGAACATTTAAATACAGTATAGAATAGAAGGCTACAAGAAGCTTTGCTGTATATGAGGTTGAAATCAAAAATGTAAATTTTTTTATGTTCTTTCTTCTCAGGTACATCCAGCCATGATTGAGGACAAGGGTCACCGCGTGACCGACTACTTTGTGGTGGCCGGGCTGACCGACAAGTCCACGCCCCTGGAGCAGGACCTGTCGGAGACTAAATCCACCGGGCCCAAAGCGCCCATCACTGAGTTGGCCGTCATTAACAAGTCAGCAGGGGAAACAGTGCCTGAAGGCTTCACTTGTATCGAGAGCACCCACAGCGGCCAGCCAGCCAACCTTAATCATGGCAGTCTCAAGAGCCCCGAGCTCTTCCTCTGCTACAAGAGAGGACGGGGTAAACCTCCGCTGATTGACATCGGGTGAGTCAGCCATTTATTTACAGTATGCTGGTGTTTGTAATCACAAATGCCCATTTGCCTGCAGGAGGAGGAGACCATTATAAGTGGGGTTATTTAGCAATTTTAGAACTAGGTTTAACTGATGAATAGCACGAGAGAGAAAAAATCCTACATCATTTTAAACTCATGTGTTTAAAATGATGTAATCGGTACACAAGTTCTCCTGTAAGCTGTAAATTCAGACAGATGAAATATGTACGGCTCATCCAGCCAAGTATATAAAAATGAAGAATGAGATTTATTTTTTTATCCACTTTGTTGTGAATCTTTAGGTTCATCCTACTGCTCTGATTTCTTGCTGTGTTATTGTGATTAAGGCAGGTTAGAGAAGTGAGCTTGTGTGGAAGAGAAACAAGCTGATCAATTACACCTGCTACAAATTGCTGTGCAGATTGCTAGCTGACATGCTGGCAGTTGATCATACGCAGAAAGCAGCCCTGTGGTAAAAAATCTGATCAATCAGCTAAGTGGATCGTTAGTGTGCCGGTGCTGTCACGTCATCATTCAGAATTTCACATGAAAAAACCTCTTCAGCAGCGTCATTTGATGACTGTCACGGTCAAAAACCCCTTTTTTGGGTTTTTTTGGGGGGGGGTGTTCCCCCCTGGCAATCAAAACCTGGCACTGTTAGGTTTGTCAGTTTGTGTTTTATACCTGACAAAACATTACTGCAGACATTCAGGAAGTAGGCGAGTTAGCTGTTTATTCACTCTCCCCTATTTTGTGACAAAGTTCCCCCTCTCCGCCACGCCTCTTGGCTCGTATCTGACAATAGAAATTTCCCTGCTTCCTACTATTATGTTTTAAAAGGGAACTCCAATATATTTCACTTCACGCAGCGAGGTATGCCCTAAGCCTTACTAGCGTCACAGGAAGCCGAACTTTTAATCTACATCTCATCAGCAGCAGCATTTTATCCTGTTACCTGAGTGAAGGAGCAGTATCTCATGCAGTAATGCATCTTTCAGAACAGTGATGCAACCTCTTAAGGCATTCACGTTCTTCACACACCTGAGCTTTGTCTAAAGCCTGTTTTTTTTTGGGGGGGGGGTTTTTTGTTTTGTTTTTTTCCTCCTGCTAACAAACTGGAGATTCCAGTTACAACTGCCAGCATTCTCCTGCTCCCTCTCTGAAAGATTCCCCTCCTCTCTGCAAAATCAAGACTGGATTAAATAAAAAAACGTCGATCTGGTGCCTCAGACTTTATTTCCATTCTGTAAGGAATCTACTAATGTGATTTCCTCCTCCTAGGTATCGCTTTATAGCCGTGACTCCCTGCACACACAGAAGATTGTATGCAAAGTCATATTTCCTCCATGAGATTGTGCAATCCCCCTCAGCATGCAAATAGAAAAAAAAATAGAAGTAAACTTGTAAAGCTGCTTTGTACTTTCATCATCAGTTGAGACACTTATGCCTCTGATGAGGCTGAATAACAGCGTGGTCTTCTTGCGGGTTACTGTTAACAAATATTTAGACTCCTAATGTAAAATTTGTGAATTTAATACAAAAGCTGTTTGAGAAGATGCTTGCTTTTACTCCACCTTCCGCTTGTCCAGTGAAAGAATAAATGTAAATCTAGTGAAGCGTAAATCATTTATCGCTCCTTCTGTTGTCCAACATTCCCAGCCCGGGGCTCCAGAGCATGACTGCTTACCATGCCCATTAAGACCCTGTTTTTGTTGCCTAAATGAGAATTTTGCTGGCAACTGTCCTCCCGGCCTCTTTTGATTTGTCCTGCACTCTTTTCAGAATAAATGGAGTGTTTCAGGACTATTATATCTGCAACGGCTGGCTCTACCCATGGATCAAAAAGTGTGTTTTTAGTCCTAGTTTGTAGAGGGTAGGAGTCAAAGCTTTTGGCCTCCCACATGGCATTGTCCAGATGGAAAGGGAGGACATGGAGCATGCTACTACAGAAGCCCTGCAGTCATGCAAAAAATAAAAAAATCCAACACAGTGGGGCACTGATTGCTTTCCAGACTGCAGCTCTTGGCTGTATGAAATTCAATGTGGGAGCGAGCAGGTCGCAGAGACAGGTAGCGCACAGAACGTTTCAGCTGTAACAAGAGTTTAATCTGTTGTGAGCTGGATACGAAAACCACTTTACTGTCTGGGATGTGAATGAGTCAGCTACTAAGTCTGAATCACATCACTCACTGAAGACAGACTTACCGAGGCTTTAAAGAGAAACCAGAGCTTTCAGAATAAAGTAAGCAGTGCTGACCACACACTGATCCTCTCTGTAAAACAGGAGAACCAGAGATTATTCTTACCACAGAGCCACAGTTTAACCCCTTTATTTAGTGTCTCGCTGGCATACACTTTGTTTCCCATGGGAAGGATGCTTTCATATAGTAGCAGTGCGGTGCTTATGCTTTGTCAGATTTGTACGCATGAAGAAATTGTAGTTCCTTGCATTTTAACTACGTAATTGCACTGAAGCAAAGCTGCGTGGAGTTTACAGAAATCAGTCCTTCTGTGTTTTTCTGTAAGCATGTTTCTGACAGCTTACGAGACTCAAAGCTACAGTTACTAGTATAAAACCCTTAGATCAGATAACTCCGCCTGCAGTTCCTGCTCATTTTAGCACCTTTCTGATTATTATTTGGGGTTTACAGCTTGCACGGTTACTGTTTAGGTTGATCAGATTTTAAAAAGCAAACACCTGACTCAGTAGCTGCTCCACACAGCAGAGCATTTAGCAATTAAAGAGGCAGATATCGGTGTAGCCCTAAAGAGGACATAAAGGAAAATGACTCTTTGATTGCTAATGTTTGTTTTTCCATTGTGGAAATATGTTTCCCAAGACTGTGAGCATGTGATGTGTTAATATTTAGTGTGCAGTTTGTGGTGGTAACTCAGAGTGTCCAGATTAACCGTCTATGCAGTTTAGAGAATAATGTGATGTTGTAAGGTGACTTTATATAATGCAGATGGTGATTGAAATCAGGCATGTTGTTCTAGGTCTTCTTATGAGCAGCACAGGATTCAAGTAGTAGTAAATGTGGGGGTTTTTAAGACGTGGGTAACTTTTCTGTTAGATTGTAGGTTTCTGTCAACTTCAGTCTTCTCTTTTTTTGGGTTTAGCTGCTGTTTGTTATTTCTTATCTATGAAATAATTTAGTTGTTTATCGCTTTTATATCAAATATGTCCTCTTATCAGTTTTGGCGCTGCTCTGTTTGTCACTGTTTTCTATTGTCTGCGTCCAATCAGGAAATAGAAGTTGCTACACGGAAGATGGAAATAGCTAGTAGGCATAGACGTAAGACAGCCGGGAATTTATCCTGTCAATAATTACTTTGGAGGATTCTGTGGAAACCTTCACTTCAGACTGTTAAGATCATTACTTGGAAAATTTACTGCTAGGAAAAATATAACCAACCAGAGAGATGTGCTATTTTTTTTTCCTTTGGTTTTGCAGGGGGGCAAAGCTGTATTAGCACCCATAGTGTCCCTGCATTCTCTTATTTATGATCTTCTTATCCTTCTATGGTTGTGTAAGTTGTATTTATTTATCACATTGATTGGGAACAGTTCCCTGATTCTTTTCATCAAGTCCCATGTCTGTACCTCACATACCAGTGTGGTGGTGCTCTGCTACTTATGAGATGAAGTTGGTGGTGAGTTTAGCCTCTAACTGTGAATGTAAAACTATGTACTGGTCCTCAGTGAGGACAAAAAGTAAATATGCACGAAGACCAAACGTGGCTACAATATGTGTAAAGTGAACTTTAACAGATTAAAGTTGCAGTTTGATTTTGGCAATATTGGATTTGATGAAGAAGAAGAAAAAAGAAGTAAATAAATAAATATTCAGATGTATTAAACAAAGTAACATTTTTACTTACTCGTTGTCTTTCAGGGTGCTTTATGAAGGTAAGGAGCGTCTCATCCAGGGGTGTGAGGTCATCCAGGCAACACCATACGGACGCTGCGCGAATGTCAACAACAGCTCTGCAACCTCGCAGCGCATCTTCATCACCTTCCGCCGAGCACCACCCGTCCAGCCGCAGAATTCGCTGGCCGTGACGGACATTTGCGTCATCGTCACCAGCAAAGGCGAGACGCCGCCGCACACCTTCTGCAAAGTGGACAAGAACCTCAACTGCGGCATGGTGCGTCTGAATTTAGTTTCTTAGCTCTTTCAGTAGCATCACTCATGAAAGTTCAAATGCATAATAAGAGTGTGATTGATCTTTCAGTGGGGCTCCAGTGTGTTCCTGTGTTACAAGAAGTCTGTGTCCGCGTCAAATTCCATCAGTTACAAAGCCGGTGAGTAAAAGTGATCGGTTTCAAAATGCCATCTTCAGCTGCTATCTGTTTCCTGCAGCTGCTGAACAGTGGTTACTGCTGTCACGTTGTTGTGTCCGTCTTCGTGTAATTCAGTTTTTAGTCTTTGATTCATCTGATTTCACCTCACCATCTTTTCTTTTTTTTTTTTTTTTAATGATTTGCTCATGTGGTGTTAAAGCTGTTTGCAAGAGCAGGTAGTTAATATATATAACTGAAACAATGTTTTGTCTTAGTTAAAACTGTACTGTAATATTATGCAAAACATAAAAGGTTGACAGTAATAGTAAATACAATATATCAGTAAATCACTTTGATCATTGTGTTCCTGACCAGTTAGATAATAGTGTTTTAAACGGTAGAAGCAAGCAGAGTGTGTGTGAATGAGAGAGGCACATGTAACCGTTGGTTACACGTGGACTAGTTTAAATACCTGGGTCAGCCATCCAAAGCAAAAGACTGTGCACAGGTGAGGTGTGTGTGAGAGTGCAGGCAGGGTGGAGATGGGTGGTGATGCGTGTCAGAGGTGAACTGTGATGGAAGGATTGCAACAAGAGTGAAAGGGAATGTTTACAGGACAGTAGTGAGACCTGCTCTCGTGTATAGTTTAAGGACAGCGGCACTGACAAAAGGATAGGAGGCCGAGCTGGAGGTGGCAAAGCTGAAGATGCTAATGCTTTCATTGACCAGGATGGACAAGATTAGAAACGAGTGTATCGGAGGGACAGTTCAGGTTGAGCAGTCTGGAGACAAACTTGGAGAGCGAGGCTGAGATGGTTTGGACCTGTGCAGAGGAGGGACAGCAGGGACACTATAGATATACTGGACAAACAGTGTCCAGGCAGGAGGAAAAGGGGAGGATGTTTTGCAGTCATGAGTCTTTCCAAAATGTGCATTTATGTTAAACACTGATAACAAAACTGCAGCAGCGAGACGTGTTGGGGCATTGTGTGTCGTCACAATGGCCACTGCTTACGTGTTTAGGTCACCTTCAGCGTGTATCGCTGATCTTTGGGTGACATTTTCACTGACTGAAAGCTTCCGCAGCAGTTTGGCCTTCTGAGCGCTGCGTTGCGTAACGTCATCAGGGTTAACATGTGCACACACACACAAACATACACGCCCTGTGGAAACATGCAGGCTGGCTTTATCTTCTGGCCGGCCTTTTTCCTGTGAAGTGGCTGTTTATTCATCTCGGACAACTGCACTTCCTGCCACGCCCTTTGGTGCGTCTGCTGTGCGCGCACGCATGTGTGTGCATCCATGCATGACCAGAAGAATGTGTGTGTTTTTTTTCATAGTGACAGACATCAAGTTGAGCTTCTTATTTCCTCAAAATGAATTATACAGACTGCTGACTGTAAGAGCATCAGAGTTGCAAAATATTGATCTCCCTTTTCTTAAAGGTAGGAGTTTAATCCCTGCAGGGAGACTGGGATTAAAGGCCTGCCTGGAAGTTTGAAGACCTATTCAAACTATTCAATAAACTTAAACGTTACCATGTGTCTTGCTTTGAACGACCACATTGTTTCATCATGTGATTTTTATTTATTTGTTTGTGTGTTATTCTGTGCTCCAGGTCTAATCTTTCGTTACCCAGAAGAGGACTATGAGTCTTTCCCTCTGTCAGAGTCTGTACCTCTGTTCTGTTTGCCCATGGGTGCCAACATCGAGTGCTGGGCACCGAACACTCGTGACCCTCTGCCTGTCTTTTCTACATTTGTCTTAACCGTCTCCTCTGGTGAAAAGGTAAGACATAGCTACCAAAGGAATATTTAAATGTAAGTGTTTAAAACTCTCTGCCGAGCCAAAATGTTTCAAACACTTTAACGTCCACCTCTTGTTGCCAGGTGTATGGCTCAGCCATCCAGTTTTACGAGCCATATCCAGCAGATCTGTTGAGCGAGAAGCAGAAGATCCAGCTGGGCCTTCTCACCACGGTGGAGAAGAAGATGATCCCCAACCGGCCTGTGAACACCAATAAATGCATCTGTCTGCTCTCCCGCTGGCCCTTCTTTGAGTGCTTCCGCAAGTTCCTGATGTTCATCTACAAGTTCTCCGTCTCAGGCCCGCACCCACTGCCTATTGAAAAGTAGGAAACTACTTGGCAGCTGTGGAAACTTTCAAAATCATTCATTGGCCACTTTAATGCCAACCTTTTAAAAGGAAACCTCTAACATGAGTTTTATCATTTCCTTCAACAGGCACATCTCGCACTTCATGCACAATGTCTCATTTCCTTCCCCACAAAGACCCAGAATCTTGGTCCAGGTCAGAGTTTTTCTCTCGCTGTCGGTCAAAATAGATCAGAGTTTCCACATGTGCAGCACTCTGGGAACATTTGTTGTGATATTTTTGTATTTTTCTGTCACTGATGTTATTTAATGTCCTCTGCAGCTCTCTGCAAACGACACTTTGATCCTCTCCCAGCCCGTGTGTACACCCTTACCGCTCAGGTACCTTGGCCTACTCAATAAATGCATAACAAAGTAATTTCTCTACAAAAAAAAACATGTTCAGCTAATTCCTGCATCGTTGTCTTTTTTTAAAGCCTTTTTCTGCTGCTACTTCTGCCATTTTCCGACTGATATGAGTAATTCAGCTACTTTATTTTCCTTTTTGTAGTTCTGGACGCTGCCTTATGCAACCTTGAAACCTCATAAAAATGGTGATTGACGGGCTTTTGTTAAAGCTAGCACCGGCTGCTATTGATATTCAAAGTAATGTGTGCTGCAGTCTCTACAATAGAGATTTAAAGGAGACAGAATTACTGCACAAAAAGCAGTCACTTTTAAGTTGTGGTTATGAAGGCTTTTAAAATGATTGGTTTGTTAGATTATGAAAAAAAGCATCTGAAAACAGAGCGCTTTAGCAAGCAGACAGCGAGATTGTTAAACAATACATTTTATGTTGATGGTGTTATTTTGACTCTGTGCCTGTATTTCTGCCTTTTCCTTGTTTCCCATTTGATTAATTCCGGTTACATTTGGTTACAGACCCAGCAATGAACTCTTCTGTTTCCAAATTCTTTTCCCTTTATTTTCCCCTCTCCTTTTCTTTCCGCTGTGCTTTCCGTTCCCTGTCCGAACTCATCACTTCATTCCTCTCCTCTCTTCTCTCCCTCCGTGCCAGCGGGGCAGACTATGGCACTCTGCTGATGAATCTGGGCTCGGAGAACTGCGCCACACTGCTGCACTTTGTCCTGCTGGAGAGCAAGATCCTGCTGCACTCGCTCCGACCCGCCGTGCTCACCGGAGTGGCCGAGGCTGTGGTGGCTGTGAGTAGGCTCCAACATGCTCTCTCATATTGTCATACTCAAATGTATTCAAATATACTCAAATAGATATCATTTATTTGCTGGATTGGATTTTAGCAAAGCTTTTCCTGCTTAGTCTGATTATAGTTTTAGATTAGTTTTAATGTCTTTTATTTATGGCCAAAATTCGGATTTTGTTCATTTCTCAGTGTCGACAATTATAATGGCTGAAAACGGGGTGAGAGAAAACAAAAACAAACAAGAGACGAGAGAAACACCCTTCAACTGTATTATCAGTATTGACATCGCCTAGTTTGTCCACCAGAGGGCACTCTGAAACGTCCCTGTTTGCAGCACTTTTTTTAAATGTCACAAAACAAAAGAACCAGCTGATCCGAGCATAGTCAGGCAGAGTGTAAATGAGTAAATAAACATCTACAAAAAAATGTCAATGATATCTGTTTATTTTCATTGTGTCTGAAAGAAAATAACATCTGCCAATTGATCAAAATATTGGATTTTTTTAATCACCACATATCGGTATCCTTCTTAAGAATCCTATATTGGGCTCTAATGAAGAGCTGCCTGTTTTTAGGCAAAGCTGGAAACTTGGATTTGTGTGTTTTCCTCTGCAGGAGTTCCCCTCAGTGCATTTGCTTTGTTTTTGAGTCCATTTAGCTCATATTTGCCTGCAGTGTTTCATTGCCTTTGCTGTCAGTATGGAAAGAAATGAATCATCAGCTTGACCTAGTGCTGACATGCAAAGCGACCACACAGCCACTGTTTCTGCTCATAAATACAGAATATGTCCTGTAAGTGCCTGGGCTGTTTTGAAAATCAGGTCTAATATTAACCATGTGATTAAAATGAAAAACATACACATTAAAAGTCAAGAAAACAACATTATGACTGCAGGCTGTGGTGTCTCAGTTGTGCAGTTGTTTAACTTTTCAATCTGCACATGCAAAACATTGACACTTGCATTTCCTTGACTTATCTGAACTTTTTAGATAAGAAACATATGGTTAGCACTATAAAGTGTTGCACAATAACATCTCATTAAGGAACACAGCAACAAAAATATATTTGCAAAAGGATTAAATGAATAACACGCTGCAGATGCACAGTTGAACTCCACTGTGTTTGGATAACCCAACACTTTCCTTTAAAGTGACATAAGTAGTAGTCACTATTGTCGAGTCAACATTCATCAGAACTGCAGAGAAGAAAACTGTCTGCTTACTTAAATAAAAACACTAATTAAGAGCTTACAGAATGCACAGCTTGTTATTTAGGCACTCGATGCTCAGACAAGCCTTACATGTACAAGCAGATGGAGAGAGAGATACAGCACAGTGACATAAGCTACATTTAGTAAATGATATATGCTGTATATGTAACAGTATCAGTAATTAGTCAAAGACAGCTCAAATGGTCCACATGGAGGAACTGTAACTATTAGTTTCATTTCCTTTCACTTATGTTTTATGGCTGTAATGAAAGAGCATTAAGATGAGTCAGGTAGAGCAGTTTAATCCAGAAAAGCAGCAGCAAGAAGAGGAACAAGTTTCTGAGCAGTGATGTGAGCAGCACTGCACGTCTTTTTTTATTCATGTAGACACAAAATCAGTAATGGAGCCCCAGTGACGCCTACACTGTAATCAATACTGTAAACATATTCAACTCTCAATAATGTAGCCCTATTGAGTATTGGTAATGGTGGTTTCCACTTATCCATTTATTGCCTAATAATGTTGCAACACAGTACCATGAAGTCCAGACAATGTTAAAGTAAAGCATCTTTCTTTTAGCTGAAAATGCCTGTCATGACTGATTAGAACCGCAAGCTAATGACTTCCTTTTTAAACTTGTGACAATTTTAAATTGCTTTTATAGCTGATCATTACTTTGTGTCTCACATGTCCCTGCCTGCAGGCAGCGTAGTATCCAAATAACTCTGGCACTACTCAGGCTTTTTGAACTTTGAGGTTTTTTTCACTGAATGTAGTTGCTTATTCTCCAGTTCCAGAAAAGTAAGGATTTCACAATTCTCACAATCAACCCAAATAGGTTTCAGCTGTTACAATAGATCAGTTATGCAAGTGTGACCCCCCCTAAATTTGTCTTATTTACCTTCGGTGTTCAACTTATAGATGTTCTTGAGGGGTGGAGCAATATGAAAAAATGGGCTCGTGAGTAAGGAAAGAAATATGCTGCTGTTGTTTTTGGTTTTTTTACACATGGGAAACCCTTTAAAAACATCTGTTTGGGAGTAATAATCCTGATTCTGGCTTTTGTCTCCTTCCAGATGATTTTCCCCTTCCAGTGGCAGTGTCCCTACATCCCCCTCTGCCCGCTGTCTCTCGCAGGCGTCCTCAACGCGCCGTGTCCATTTATAGTGGGCGTGGACTCCCGCTACTTTGACCTTTATGACCCCCCACCAGATGTTGTTTGTGTGGATCTGGACACGAACACTATCTACCTGTATGTTGTGCTTTGTTGGAGAAAAACACACTTTGTCTTCTACATTAACAGCTCTCATTATGTTGAACAACTCTTTCAGCAGCAGATTTTTGTTTTCAGCTGTCTTTTGGTTTTTTCCAGTCTACAAACTTTGTGGTTTTGTATGTTACAGGTCAGATGAGAAGAAACACAGCAACTGGAAGAACCTCCCAAAAAAACCTTGCAAGAGTCTCATTAACTCACTAAGCAACTTGCACCACCAGCTGGCCACTGGTACAAACAGCTTCTCATTTGTATAGCAAAACCCGGATCACTTACCTGTTATACCAAGTTACCACAATTAACGTGGACAGGGTTCTTAATCTTTACCTGAACACTGTAAGCTTAAATTACAAAATGCATCATGGTATTCTTTTAGTAAATATGGTAGTCCAAAGCTGAAAATAAAACTATACCTTTAAAAAAAGCTAACAATGCATTACAAAACTTTACATAATGGGGAAAAAAGCATCTGAACTATATGCTATTTCCTTTTAAAAAACAAATACGCTTTCATATTTTCTTTTTTGGTTGCTCGGTTGATAAAATATCAGAATTATTTTACTATGTCAAATTTTTGATGCAATAAAAAGTACTTACAAGCTAGCTAGCTTAACTGTAAACACTTTTGTCAAAATCCACACTGAGCATGCTCAGTCTCCATTATAAAACAGCTGCAGTTAATGCATTTGATTCTTATCATTCATACGCTGTGCTTATATAGACCTGTCTGAACTTTTTGACAGCACCTGAGGCGTTTTGGTCAGAAAGCTAATGCTAACAGCGTTAGTAACCTCATTGTTCTGTGACTCTCATAATTTTGCATCATTACATTATCTCCATCGTCAAGCATTATTACAGAAAAGTAAATGTGGGGAGACCTAATTAATAAACCTATTATTAATTGAGAGTACATTTAATAAAAGGAGAGAGCTGAGAAATTGATATAAATTATTTAAACTGACCACACTGGCTTGTTTTAGTTTCGCTACGCCCAGTGATGCCGGATGGCTCGGCTGTCGACATGACTCCCATGGACGCGGACTTCACCTGGCACAAGAAAAGGACGGCCCTGGAGATGGAAATCCAAGAGGCCTTCCTTCGTTTCATGGCCTCCATCCTGAAGGGCTACCGCTGCTACCTCAAACCCATCACCCAGGCGCCCTCTGAAAAAACCACGGCTGCAGACTCCCTCTATGACCAACAAGGTAAACACGTGATTCACCAAACACTATGGATTTGTTGATAGCTTCCTGGATCTGTAACCTTTGCATAATTTACAACTTTAATCCAGATGGGCTCAACTCATGCATACTTTTATTGGCATCTCTGTTTCAAGGAGTCAGGTTGACCGAGTGGTTGAGAGGCTGGGCACATTCATATGCCCTTTAGTCTAATTCCCTGCCCTCCCTTCCATGTACTGTAATGGTTTAAAATAGACCATTAAAGGTGTTTTTAGAAATTAATCACCTTTCTCATCAGCCATAAGAGTGTTTGATGCTGGGAAATAGGCTCCTGGCTCCATTTCATTCCCCTCTCAAAGATCAATTTTAGATGATGTGAAAGAGACTCTTCTTCACGCCACATAGTCTAACACTTTTATAAATAGCTGCACATTGATTTGATGAGGGTCACTCAGGAATAATTAATATAATGAGGCCAAAAAGGACAAAACGTCTTATGTTTGTCCTTTTAAGATGCAGTAAAGACTCTAATTTTGTTCTTTGCTAAGTTACGAAATTAACGAGTGACACTGAATTCATAAATTCCGTAAACTGAGATGACCGTGAAGCTGACGCCGCACTCTCTCCTTCCCTTCCTGCAGGGTTCCTCAAAAGCAGAGACCGTGCCCACCAGAAGTTCTACTCCCAGCTCACCAAGACCCAGATATTCATCCGCTTCATCGAGGAGTGCACCTTCGTCAGCGACAAGGACACAGGCCTGGCCTTTTTTGACGATTGCGTCGAAAAGGTGATTACAATCCCGGCATCATGCTGCCTCCAGGCGTGTAAAAAACACATGCTGGTCTTTGTTGTTTTGTTTTTCTCTTCCGTTGGAGCGTTGCTTCCAGGAACAGGCCTTTGTGTTACAGTGGCTCATTGGCAAAGTAACATTTGTACGCTGGGAGGCTAAGGAAGCCATAATTTCCTTTGATTCATTCTGTTCCCTTCGCTCTCTTCCCTCTACTTGCAGCTTTTTCCCTCTGATAAAATCACCGACAAGGGCACCAAGGTAATTGCTAATAATGTAATCAGATTTCCTTGCACCTTTTTTCCCCCCTCTTCATATATTTTAATTTCCCCCTATCTGATGAATGCATTCAGTCAAGAGGCATGGATTTTTCCTGCTTTTCCTCTAACTTAATCACAATCAAATAAGCATGCTTTACTGCTTAATTACAAAAGTTTTATAGAGTATCCTTGTAACCTAGTTTATTTACTGGTATCAGACAGGAAATGGTCTACAGTCTGTGTCGTTTTCTAAATCTCTGGATGTGATCCCCTCTGCAGGTTGAAGGAGAGTCATCTGAGGACACAAGACTGCTGGAGCTGGATGAGTCTCAAAAGAGTGAGCACACAGTCTTTGTAATGCCTCCTGAGCCTCCAGTAGATGATGGACCGGATCCTGCTCCTCAGTACACGTAAGACTTGTAGTGCTTTAAGCGTACACTCCACAAAATTATAGTAACACTTTAAAAACACATCAGAGCTCAATAGGGGAAAAATCATGCTGAATGTCAACACCGATATGGGCATGTGATCAGTCTACAGAGGGCTGAATTCCAAGACGCCCCCAAAAATCACAGTGATAAAATGATGCAGCAGGAGAGTCCATTTTGTCACCGTGTGCTTACATGTGTGCCTGAGAATGTCAGGGGAGTGCTCATAATAAGAAAACGGATGGTGCATCGATGAGCTCCTGGACAGTCTGAGGTGCAACCTGGTGGTGTTGGATGGACTGAAACATAATGTCCCAGAGGTGAATTTAGGTCATGCGAGTATGGGGGCCAGTCATACAGTTTCTTCATCCTCCAGGAGCTGCCTGCATACTCTCCCCACATGAGACTGTGCACCAGGAGGAACCCAGGACCACCTGCACCAGTGTAGGTGCAGGGGGTCCTGGTCAGACAATGGATCCAAGGATTTCATCTCAATACCTAATGGCACTCAGGGTGTTGTTGCCTAGCCTGCAGAGGTCTGTGTGTCCCTCCACTGATATGCCTCCCCAGATCATCGCTGACCCACCACCAAACTGGTCATGCTGGCAGCAAAATGTTCCCCAAGGCTTCGTCAGACCCTTTCACATCTATCACGTGTGCTCAGGATGAATCTGCTCTCATCTGTGAAAAGCACAGGGTGCCACTGGTGGACCTGCTATTCTGGTATTTTATGGCAAACGTAATCAGGCTCCAAGGTGCAGATACCGCTCCTGCTGATGGGTTAAGGACCTTCTGTGGCCCTATCCAGCTCTCCTAGAGTTAACTGCCTGTCTCTTTCTGCCAGTGGTATTAATGTGTCAACCTGGAGGAGTTGAACTACCTGTGCAACCTCTATAGTGTCTATGCATTGCCTCATGCTAACAGCAGTGACACTGACCCTAGCTAAATGCAAAACTAGTGAAAAAAAACTATCAGAAAAGAAGAGAAGTGGCCTCCATCTGTAAAACCATTCCTATTTTTAGGGTTTTCTCGTTGTTGTCCCTCTAGTTCACCTGTTGTTAATGTCATTAACACCAAAGCAGCTGAAACTGATTAACAACCCCCTCTGTTACTAAACTGATCAGATCAATATCCAACAAGTTAAACTGACTTGACTGTGGCTGACTCTGACTCTGGTTTAAAAGTGTTCCTTGCTTTACATTCTGCAGGTATAAAGGGTTCCCCAAACTGCAGTTAAATCTATTTGACCGTCCAAGAGAGTTACGTCCTGCACTCAGCACCAGAGCAGCAGGGGCCAGTCTGTCCAGCAGCCCTGCACTACTAGCAAAGAGGACAAAGCAAGTACGTACTCACACTATCATCCTCACCAGAAGTAGGAACGATACCTGCTTTGATCATGCTCTTTACCAACGTGTTCATCTGGCGTGTGCCCGTACTGCTCCTATAGGAGGTCAAGCTCTCATACAAGATGGCAAAGCGTTTCTACTCCAACCCGCCTCTGTGGGCCCGCTGTCTGTTCAGTCACTGCTACAGTCTGTGGTTCATCTGCCTGCCAGCAGCTGTACGGATGGCCAAGTCAAAGACCCGGGCAATGCAGCAGGCGTACAACATCCTGTTGAAGATGAGAACCACTGAGGTGGAGATACTGGATGAGGTACGTTCACATTTTGTAGGAATATGTTTAGATTATCACTTCTCTTTAGATTTTTGGAATTTCATAGACAATGCAAAACATATAAAGTAATGATCATGTGTTTGTCTGCTGTCAGGTGTGTTACAGAGTGGTGATGCAGCTCTGCGGCGTGTGGGGTCTGCCTGTGATGGCTGTGCGAGTCCTGGTTGAGATGAAGAAAGCTGGAGTCCATCCCAACGCCATCACATATGGATACTACAATAAGGTTTACATATATGGCTTATCACTTTAACATATGAAATGTGTGTGTGTGTGGTCTTGCTGATATGCTGGTTTATGGGATTTATTAAGCAATCCCATCTCATCCTTCATCTGTTCTGCGCAGGCTGTCTTAGAGAGCCCGTGGCCCAGCCGGAACCAGAGCGGCCTGATCATGTGGACCAAGTTGCGCAACGTCCTTCGTGGAGTCACGCAGTTTAAATACGGTTTAAACCGCACATCTTCTGAGAAGGGATCAACGCTGACTACCACAGGTGTGACTCAAATGTACAAGGCTGTGTTCCTCTCGTTCCCTTTTCTTGCTTTTTTTTACCTCTTCTAAGCAGGTTATATGATTGGTTTGTTTGTTTACCTGTTAGCAGGGTTACTTAAACTAGTGCTGTCAGCGTTAATCTTGTTAAAATGACGTTAACGCCATAACCACATTAACGCGGCAAATCTTGGTTAGCGAGTTATTGCGGATCGTCCCATGTGTGGGGCTGCACGGCGTTAGCTCGTTAGCGCCGTCCAGCCACACGCACAGGGCGATCGGCGTTAATGCGGTTATGGCGTTAACGTCATTTTAACAGCACTAGTTAAAACCTGAAACTTTATCAGACAAGAGGCTGACTCTACTTAGAAGTTATAGGACACTTCTTATCATAGCTTCATGATTACATATAAATTGGAATTTAAAAAAAAAATGATGACATTAACTTGATGTTAACTAGAAAATATCAGAAGTCTGCTGCTATACCAGATACAATCTACTCGTGTTTCTTCCTGCGTCCTTCTTTAGGTGTTCCAGTAGCTGCCTCAGCAGTCACTGATGCCGACTGTTTGAGTCATGGAAGTGCAGACAGCTCGAGCGAGGTCAACGGTGAGGAGAACAGTGTATTTGCCCCCAGCCATGACATGGAAGACGTAGCAGATAACCACTGCAGCGCAGGTACTGATTCTCAAAGCATTGGTTCTCTGTAACCCAAGGTTCAGCTGAGTCTCTGAGGAACAAAAACAAAAGCTTTCTTAAAAGCGTACATTTGTGATTACAGCTGTGTTTGTGTTTTTTTTAAAATTCTGTGCTCTCCAGAGAGACAGTGTGATCAAGGATATGGCTCCAAGGATGAGCTGCACCAGGAGTTGGCTGAACCGTTGCACGCTGCCCTTCCGCCGGCTGATGAGAGAAACGATACCAAAGCACAGCATAATGGTAAGAAAGGCCCAGCCTCAGGCCTTCACCTCCAGTATTGTGTTGTATGCACCACAAACCACTACTTTTATTTTTGTTTCTTTTTAACCAGGAGGGGACATAGCTGGCTCAGTGGACAGTGCAGTAGCAGTGGGAGAGCCCCACAGTCCTGTCGATGGGTCGCCACATGTCCACAGTATTGTTAGGCTGTCCACGGGAAGCTTTGACGGAGAAACGGGTAAGAAAGTACATTTAGCTCAAATACTTTAAAATGTTTTGGTGGAAATTCTGTGAAATTGGCATCACCTTTGAATTTGTAAAGATTATTTGTTCCTGTTTCAATTAAGCTACATAAATGTAATTGTTGCACTACAATAACTGTATCTGTGTGCAGGTAAAGGGAAGCTGTTCAGGAGACACAGCAAGAACGATAACGTGTCACTTACCGATGACGATCCCTCGCTGCCGTCCCCAGCCGTAGCTCACCAGTCTCAGCATCAGCGGCAGAAATCCTTCTCTGAACGCAGCTGCAGCTTCAGCGCTGAAACTCGTGCTGGAATGCTCTCTGAGGCAGGCATGGACCACATGGCCAGCCGAATGGGCGCTGATGCTCGTATCCTAGCTGGAGTCCTCTCAGGAGGTCAAAGCCCACCCCCTAATATTATGCCCAAACCACTTTTTAAAGACTTGGAGGAAGAGCCTGAGGAAAATCAGGGGTTGAGGCTTAAAAAGCTTCCAGAAGAAAAGGACCCAGAAACCGCAGAAGAAAGAAAGACAGACGACAAAGACCTGAAGGTTACCGACGTAAATAGGGAGAAACAAGTAAGAAAAAACACTGAAACTAATGAAGATGATTCTGGAGTGCGAGGACCCATTTTGGAGAGGGCCGACGTGGAAGTGGGAGCTGACCCGCTGTCACGTCTGGTGTCAGAGAGCGAAGAGTCGGCCTCTGTCAACAGTCAGGAACCGCCACGCTCCGTGCCTGCTGTGGTGTCCCGTAACCTGGCTGAAGAGATCGAGCTGTACATGAGCTTGAAAACCCCGCTGGGTACCAAATCCTCCAGCATGGAGCTCCAGCAGCCGCAGGTAGACTCCACGGATGCACCTCAGCCCAAACAGACTCTGGAGCGCAGGTCCAGCCTCCCAGTGCCTCCTGTGAAAACCCCAACTGGCTCACCGAGCAACACCCCCAAACGCAGCCCCAGCACTGTAACCCGCTCCAAGACTTTTGCAGTAAAGACAAAGACGCCTGCGAGCTCTACAGCGAGCTCTACAGCGAGCCCGGGCCAGCGATCGTCCTCACTGACCGCACTGGTCAAGTCCTCTCAGGGGGGGTCGCTGGGCTCGGTCTTTAACACCATTTCAGGTATCAAGATGGACACGTTCTTAACAGGACCTAAAATCGATGTGCTCAAGTCAAGCATGAAGCAGGCAGCAAACGTGGCCAGCAAAGTGTGGGGGGCAGTGGCATCCGCTTACGCCGATTCAGATGATGAGGTGAGGGTCATTAAAAGGTCATTCCAGACATTTTAAGCAGTTTAACATCTGATCTGATGGAACAGGTGTGTCAGCCTGTTCTGCATAAAAGGGAAGATTTAAGGTAACTTTTCTCTACAGGATGAAGCTCAGGCTGGTGGCGGCGGCTTCCCAGCTCGTCTGGATGAAAATATGCTGGCTGCACATGACTTGGATGACAGTCCTGAGAGAAAAGGCATCCCAGGTTTGGTGGCTAATGGTCTGAACCAGAGCTGCACCAGCCTGGGCGGCAGCAGCAGCAGCAGCAGTGACACAGGCCGAGGGACCACACAGACACGTAAGCACTGACTCTCTGATGTAAATGAAGAAGCAAGGGAGGGGCAGTGAAGTACTTCTTAGGCCAGTGATGCCAGCTTTCAATATTGTTTTCATGTCGGCCTGCAGATCTGATTCCAGGGCGCCCGGGCAGAGGTCCTGACTCTGAGCAAAGCTCCTCGCATCACGCCTCCTCCTCGAGTATTTTCCAGAACTGTGCACTGGAGGTAGGACATGCATGAACAGAGTCTCTGTTTGCGCTGCACTCTCACTGCTGATGTTTAAAATACAGCAGGGTTTGACGCGTTATCCCACTTACAGGTGCTGATGTCCAGTTGCTCCCAGTGTCGCTCCTGTGAAGCGCTGGTGTACGACGAGGAGATCATGGCAGGCTGGACGGCTGATGATTCCAACCTCAATACCAACTGTCCTTTCTGTCAGACGGTCTTTCTTCCCTTATTGCACATCGAGTTTCACGACCTGCGCACGATGACCGGGTAGGAAACTGTCAGATGAGATTTTTTATTTTTCCACACGAACATATTCTTTGTGGCAACTCAAATTTAAATATCCCTGTTCTTTTATTTTCTCTTTAAGGTTTTATGTGAATCCCAGTGCCTCAGGGGACAGCATCCACAGCACAAGCGCTCACCCCACAGCTAGCAGCGCGGCTGACATTAAGACACCAGACCTTATCACTTTCGCTGAAGATGAACCGAGGGAGACCACTGAAAATACTCCAGGAGCACAGAAGAGGTACAACTTCATCTGAGTACCCTGAATGCACCTCAGGTTGCATGCACGAGGAGATGCATTTGCATGTTTGTTTAAATCTTCAGCACCGCCTTGCTAGTGTTTTCATAGTAAATGCCACTAGATGGCAGCATAGATCTTCTAATATGATCTTGGTGCCTTTTACTTGGTGACTGAGAACAAAAAGTTATTGGAATAAACTTTAATAACAAAAATAATAATTGTTGTTGTGGATCATTGCATTATTGTAAGGTCTTTACCTTATAATAAAAAGTGCTATATAATGCTAATGTTTTGGTGCTATATAAATAAGTGAATGGTTGTTTCCAGTTTGATTCCAGGGCCGGTACAGTCGGACCCCCTGGGTCTCCTGGAGCACCAGGCAGCATGTAAGCAGCAGAAAGGCACCGGGACATCTTTGACACGTAGCAACAGTGTTGGAGGACCTCTGCAAAGCCTGGACTACTCTCAGAGACCTGGACATGG
>NW_005187612.1:1021402-1023791 GCF_000239375.1 Pundamilia nyererei
CACCCCACAGCTAGCAGCGCGGCTGACATTAAGACACCAGACCTTATCACTTTCGCTGAAGATGAACCGAGGGAGACCGCTGAAAATACTCCAGGAGCACAGAAGAGGTACAATTTCATCTGAGTACCCTGTATGCACCTCAGGTTGCATGCACGAGGAGATGTATTTGCATGTTTGTTTAAATCTTCAGCACCGCCTTACTAGTGTTTTCATAGTAAATGCCATCTAGTGTTAGAAACTACCACTAGATGGCAGCATAGATCTTCTAATATGCTCTTGGTGCCTTTTACTTGGTGACTGAGAACAAAAAGTTATTGGAATAAACTTTAATAACAAAAATAATAATTGTTGTTGTGGATCATTGCATTATTGTAAGGTCCTTACCTTATAATATAAAGTGCTATATAATGCTAATGTTTTGGTGCTATATAAATAACTGAATTGTTGTTTCCAGTTTGATTCCAGAGCCGGTGCAGTCGGACCCCCTGGGTCTCCTGGAGCACCAGGCAGCATGTAAGCAGCAGAAAGGCACCGGGACATCTTTGACACGTAGCAACAGTGTTGGAGGACCTCTGCAAAGCCTGGACTATTCTCAGAGACCTGGACATGGCGTCTCCACCACCAGCCTTCCCTGCAGTTTGCAGGAAGTGCAAGTCAGTGCCTCCTTTCTGTTCCAAGTCTTCACTGACAGTAGTGCTTTTACCCTCATGGAGTCAATGAGTGGAATTCTGTGTGTTTACAGGACGGCATGGGGACAAAGCGGCCAAATCCCAAACCAGTGTCTGTGCCGTACCTCAGCCCTTTGGTACTGCGCAAGGAGCTGGAAACCTTGCTGGAGAATGAGGGAGATCAGGTATAAATATAAAGACATTCTCTCGCGTTTGATGTGTATAGCAAGTGTCAGCCAGCAGATTCAAGATCCTTTGAGTTACACTTTGTGGTTTATCTGTCCAGGTGATCTACACCCACAAGTTCCTCAGCCAGCACCCAATCATTTTCTGGAACCTGGTGTGGTATTTCCGCCGCCTGGACCTGCCCTCTCACCTGCCCGGTCTCATCCTCACTTCTGAACACTGCAACAACGGAGTGCAGGTTAGACATTGTAAAGTGCTATATAAATCCAATCCATTACTACTGTCCACAGGAACTTGAACTAGGAACTTTTAGACCAGAGTGTAGATTAGTTTCAGAACATTGGTGGTGTGCTGCTTTTTTACTGTTTTTAAAGACAAACAAAAAATCTCCTGGATCGCTCTCATCTTCATATTCCTTGTTGTTGTAAGAAAACTGTGACATCACATCTGTCACACCTCACTTTTTTGTACTGTCCAATCAGGTGGGCATACAGTAGAGGACTATGTGTAAATGAAGCTGTGAGGAATGTTTATATGAAACTGACTCACACATAAAAGATGAAATGCAGTGACTGGAATAGACTGAAGCCAGCAGTGATGTGCACACCACCTATAAGAAGGCTTCAGTCATCTAGACCCAACACAGCAAACTCATTCCTTTACAGAGGATGTCCTGTAATTAGCGAGCACCATGTAAGCTGTGCTATAATGTCATGGTTTATTCTTGCAGCTGCCTCTGACGTCACTGCCACAGGACAGTAAGCAGGTGTACGTACAGCTCCTGTGGGACAACATCAACCTGCACAAAGAACCCGGAGAACCACTTTACCTGCTCTGGAGGACCTTTTGTAAGTGTGACGACAGACATTATCAGTTATTGTCCATCAGTATAGTGTCAAGTGTAGAGCCTGTATTTGCAGATTGAATTGTGAGCTTTCAGATTATTGGGGTGAGCTATACTGCATAATGACCACTGGGGGGCGCAAGTGTTCAGCCTTTAAACCTCAAGCAAACATATGTTAGTTCACACTAAGAAAGAAGGTATGTACTGATTTCAAAACCCCCCAAAACAAGTCAAATGGAGTTTTGTGAATGGGAAAGTAAAAGAGCAAAAGGACGTAGAAATATACGTGTATCTACTAAACATCTCAAGTTTGAACCTCAGTGACCTTGAAATGAAATTTTCTGAAAATCTTGTGAATCCAATAACTTGGGAGCGAGACAACAAGGGATTTTGAAATTGATACCTTCGGTGCATGTATTAGGAGATTGAGGGGTATTTTTGTTAAAGTGTCACTGCTGAGCAGAACAGATCAGAGTGGAGGCTCTTTGCTAAAAGAATATTTCAGCAGACTCTCTGATGCTTTGGTGTTTGTGCTTCCAGTGGAGAAGAGGGGAACTCTGGGGCCAACAGACCACCAGGAGAGCCGCACTCTCCTCAACACCATTGTTCGCAACATCCAGACCAACGACGTCTACGGGCCGATCAACCTGCTGATCCGAGAGATCAAACGGCGTCCAGAAGGGCTCAAACG
>NW_005187612.1:1023811-1025107 GCF_000239375.1 Pundamilia nyererei
TGTCCACAGGAACTTGTACCAGGAACTAGGAGCTTTTAGACCAGAGTGTAGATTAGTTTCAGAACATTGGGTCATGGAATATTTTAGCTATTTCACAATAGCTGGTAAAAAGTATTCTTGCTCTGTGGTGTGCTGCTTTTTTACTGTTTTTAAAGATTTAAAAAAAAATCTCCTCGACCGCTCTCATCTTTATATTCTTTGTTGTTGTAAGAAAACTGTGACATCATCCATCAGGTGGGCATACAGTAGAGGACTACGTCCAAATGAAGCTGTGAGGAATGTTTATATGAAACTGACTCACACATAAAAGATGAAACGCTGTGACTGTAATAGACTGAAGCCAGCAGTGATGTGCACACCACCTATAAGAAGGCTTCAGTCATCTAGACCCAACACAGCAAACTCATTCCTTTACAGAGGATGTCCTGTAATTAGCGAGCACCATGTAAGCTGTGCTATAATGTCATGGTTTATTCTTGCAGCTGCCTCTGACGTCACTGCCACAGGACAGTAAGCAGGTGTACGTACAGCTCCTGTGGGACAACATCAACCTGCACCAAGAACCCGGAGAACCACTTTACCTGCTCTGGAGGACCTTTTGTAAGTGTGAAGACAGACATTATCAATCATTGTCCATCAGTACAGTGTCAAGTGTAGAGCCTGTATTTGCAAATTGAATTGTGAGCTTTCAGATTATTGGGGTGAGCTATACTGCATAATCACCACTGGGGGGCACCGGAGTTGGGCCTTTAAACCTCAAGCAAACACATTTTAGTGCACATTGAGACTGAAGTATTGATTTAAAAGGTACCCCCCCCCCCAAATTAAGTCAAAGATGTTTTTTTAAATGTAAAGTAAATAACGAAAGGACTTAAGACCATACATGTATCTACTAAAAAACACTGAACCTCAGTGACCTTGACCTTGAGGTTAAAGGTCAAATTTTCTGAAAATCTTGTCAATCTAATAACTTTGGAATGAGACAAAAAGGGATTTTATAATTGATACCTTCGGTGCATGTATTAGGAGATTGAGGGGTATTTTTGTTAAAGTGTCACTGCTGAGCAGAACAGATCAGATTGGAGGCTCTTTGCTAAAAGAATATTTCAGCAGACTCTCTGATGCTTTGGTGTTTGTGCTCCCAGTGGAGAAGAGGGGAACTCTGGGGCCAACAGACCACCAGGAGAGCCGCACTCTCCTCAACACCATTGTTCGCAACATCCAGACCAACGACGTCTACGGGCCGATCAACCTGCTGATCCGAGAGATCAAACGGCGTCCAGAAGGGCTCAAACG
>NW_005187612.1:1026087-1028065 GCF_000239375.1 Pundamilia nyererei
CACATTTAAATGGGAGAGGACTGAGGCTTTGGACAATCACTAATTATCAATCACTAAAATAGATTCATAACATTCCAGATGCCCTGTGCTCAAAGCAGGAGTATTGATCTCTGTGATAACACATGTGACAGCAGCTGTTTGGAAAGTAGAGATCATGAAAAACAAAGACATCAATCTGAAGCATGAAGGTGCCACACCACTGATTAAAAACATCAGAGGAACACAGACAGCAGAGGTGTGCTGGCTTCAGTCGGCCTTTTTAAAGCTGCATTTTTAACAGTAACATACTGTGTTTGTTCAGCTAACATGTCTTATTCTGATCATAACTCAGAGCTGTGACTCTCATTCTCTACTCTAGCACAGAATGAACCACGACGGTTCAGACAGGATCTCTTTTATGGTTTACATAAAAGTGCAGAGGGCTCTTGATGAGTGCTGAAACTGTGTCAGGACAGAAGGCCTTTGATATTTGACATTCCACTAAAAACAGTGAAACAGGCGGGAAAACAAATAAGTGCTGCGATGAATTGTTGGGTAAAGATGGACCTGTGTGTTGACTTGAGTGTGAGTGTGGCGCTGTACTTGTACAGATGAGAAAATGTGTTGTAAAATATTCCATTTGCACTGCATAGATTAGAACCTGCTCTTAACCCACATCAGAATATTAACAATTTACACCATTTTTCATCCAGAAAAAAATCTCAATTATTTATTTTTGTATTGTTGACATTTGGATTGCAGCTGCTGTGCTAACTTAGAGGTTTTATAACTACCGTAGCTGCCCCCGTTTTCCCCTTGAATCCGTGTTAGGGGACTCCAGCCGGTGTTGACTTAGTAAATCTCCTCTTGGAGGATGTACAGAAAAGTTTTTTAAAGATAGCAGGTGAAATGTTCTCTTACCGTCCTGTGGAAAGGAAATGAATGTCTACACATAAGTGCGCTGCAATAAATGAGTTTGTGAACTGACTGACAATGAAATTTGTCCTTTTTTGTCTTTGTGTTAAGAAGAGTTTATATTTATTGCCAGATTTAAACATCTGCATTTGTAACATAGCTGTAGCTCATTTCTGTTTTCATGGAAGTAGATGTGATCTTAGTGGGGAAAAAAGTTATACTCGTGTCAATTTATCTGTGTTAACTTATTCAGTTTGTCATCCACTGCCAGGAATTTCTGTTTCTCCCAAAAGACGTATCTATCTAATCTATTGTCCTATAATTAGCTAAGACTGCTGGGTCAAGAGATGGCTTTTTAAGTAAAGTATTAACTACTGCCAGCTTGAAGGCCTGTGGTACATAGCTGATTATTAGAGATTGAAGCATTTATTAATGGTAGGATGAAGATGGGTACAGTGGGGTCATAAAGGAGACGGTCAGCAACAATACTGAGGTAGGCTTTGGTGCTTAAACAATACTCGGTACTAAAAAGTGTGCCAAGAAATTATCCCCACAGCGTCACACCACCAGTAGCCAGAACAACACAACATGTTGCAGCAGAAATTGAGACTCATCAGACCAGACACATTTTTTTTTCAACCTTCTATTGTCCAATTATGGTGAGCCTGTGTGAATTGTAGCCTCAGTTTCCTGTTATTATATGACAGGAGTAGCACCAGCTGTGGGCTTCTGCTGCTGTAGCCCATGTGCTTTAAAGTTTGAGGTGTTGTGAGTTAAGAGATGCTCTTATGCATATTTGGAAATTATGACAATTATATTAATCCTTAGATGCTACTTGATGCTAGCATATTTATCTGACCTGCAAGGGAGTCCTGCTATGGATGAATTTACAAGTTATTCCACAGATGTTCAGCATTTCTCACTTCCATCTCTGTTATGAGTAAAATAAACTCACTTCCCATTACTGGCCATTAGGAAGCGTCCACTGTGTTGACTGATATGGAACAAGGAAACGATGCACGAGCAAACCTTCGAATAGCTGTCATTTATAGTGACCGCTAAAGATGACAGGGATGAATTTGCA
>NW_005187612.1:1028085-1030173 GCF_000239375.1 Pundamilia nyererei
CTTGGAAGATGACGTTGGCCGTTTCATGTTTCTTTGCTTTGCTTTAAAGAGGTTTTCCAAGCAGCTGCCTAAAAGTGGAACTGTTGTTGTAAACTTCCTGGAAAGCTGTAATGAATCTCTTCAGACTAGTTGAGTTGCTTTTCCTTACAGAAGCTGTATAAAGCGATTGATCACTGTACAGAATATCTGTGTGTGTGCATGTCAGCAGCTTTGCTCGTAGCCTTTTGCCTCCTTGGCTTAAATCTGTCGTAGCTATACTCGTATCAGCTCCGTGTGAGACCGTGTACAGACTCTGACTCTAACTTTGTGCACTTTCTGAAGAAGAGTAAGTAAATCAAGTTCACCTGACTTTTTGTACAGTTTAAGGAAATCTCAGTCGAGGTTGCATTTTTGTCAACAACCCTGATTGTTGTGATCAGAGTCTTAATGAATGTTCACATGTACAGGCTCACACTGGGGCTCTGTGCAGCTTTGTGTTGGAGCAGCACATTTAAATGGGAGAGGACTGAGGCTTTGGACAATCACTAATTATCAATCACTAAAATAGATTCATAACATTCCAGATGCCCTGTGCTCAAAGCAGGAGTATTGATCTCTGTGATAACACATGTGACAGCAGCTGTTTGGAAAGTAGAGATCATGAAAAACAAAGACATCAATCTGAAGCATGAAGGTGCCACACCACTGATTAAAAACATCAGAGGAACACAGACAGCAGAGGTGTGCTGGCTTCAGTCGGCCTTTTTAAAGCTGCATTTTTAACAGTAACATACTGTGTTTGTTCAGCTAACATGTCTTATTCTGATCATAACTCAGAGCTGTGACTCTCATTCTCTACTCTAGCACAGAATGAACCACGACGGTTCAGACAGGATCTCTTTTATGGTTTACATAAAAGTGCAGAGGGCTCTTGATGAGTGCTGAAACTGTGTCAGGACAGAAGGCCTTTGATATTTGACATTCCACTAAAAACAGTGAAACAGGCGGGAAAACAAATAAGTGCTGCGATGAATTGTTGGGTAAAGATGGACCTGTGTGTTGACTTGAGTGTGAGTGTGGCGCTGTACTTGTACAGATGAGAAAATGTGTTGTAAAATATTCCATTTGCACTGCATAGATTAGAACCTGCTCTTAACCCACATCAGAATATTAACAATTTACACCATTTTTCATCCAGAAAAAAATCTCAATTATTTATTTTTGTATTGTTGACATTTGGATTGCAGCTGCTGTGCTAACTTAGAGGTTTTATAACTAGCTGCCCACGTTTTCCCCTTGAATCCGTGTTAGGGGACTCCAGCCGGTGTTGACTTAGTAAATCTCCTCTTGGAGGATGTACAGAAAAGTTTTTTAAAGATAGCAGGTGAAATGTTCTCTTACCGTCCTGTGGAAAGGAAATGAATGTCTACACATAAGTGCGCTGCAATAAATGAGTTTGTGAACTGATTGAAAGTGAAATTTGTCCATTTTTTTTTGTCTTTGTGTTAAGAAGAGTTTGTATTTATTGCCAGATTTAAACATCTGCCTTTGTAACACTGCTGTAGCTCGTTTCTATTCATTTCTATTTATTTCTATTTTCATGGAAAAAGATGTAATCTTCCTGTCATCCACTGCCAGGAAATCCCATTTCTCCCAAAAGATCCATCCACCCATCCAGTTTTAGGGTTGTGGGGGGCTCGAGCTTATCCTATCAGAGGTATCCCCTGGATGATGATCGGCAGTCTTTCGAGCCTTTTGAGCTCACACAGAAACAGACAACCATTCATACTCACATTCACACCTATGGGAAATTCAGAATAACCTGAATTTTTTTAAAAACTGACTTTTCTAAATACAAACACTTGAAGGTATGTGTGTGTTAGATCTTTTTTTTCTAAAAGCCAATAAATAACAAAACACACATACACAAGTTTTCTTGCACTCATTTTCACTCTAGACCAGGGGCCCGTTCTTCGTACGTCGCTTACTACATCCAAGATCCAAGACCAAATCATCGCGCTAACCGTGAGCTCGCTAATCCGGTTCTCCGAACACACCTGCTGTTGACGATTAGTACAGCTGGATGAAGTAATGTGAGATCACTGGGTG
>NW_005187612.1:1030193-1032374 GCF_000239375.1 Pundamilia nyererei
GTTCCCTGCACATTGACTGCGCAGACAGGAATCTGGCCGCAAAAGTTGATTCTGTTCATCTGGACGTAGCAAAGCGGGCACATTCAACCCTGGCTGAAACGGGACAAAGGCAATAAAAGAAATTTCCGGTGAATTTGGAAAAATAGTATCGTTCACTAGAGGGTTAATTATTCTGAAAACTACATATTAGCCTTCGTTATTTTTGCCCCAAGTCTATATTAAAAATAAACGTTTATATTTTTTTACGTTTGTTTTAGTCTTCTACTTTTGGCACAGTGCACACTAAAGTTGGAAAAGATGAGTTGTCATGTCCTAACACTCAATCCGCCAAAGATCTTTTCGAGTATTACATTTATCTTTGATGTAACCATATTTTGCATGTTTACTGAACCTTTGATGTCTTAAAATATGCGCACACCAGACATTTTACAAATAGGCAATATTTAATTACAAATCTGAACTTCATGTTTAAAGTCATGTGATATTTTGCAGTATAACTAGTCAATGTGTACGTTTATCATTTTCTCCTGTACTCTTTAGTGTGATCCTTTAACACTAATTATTTTGAAACTTACTTTTAAAATGTATTCCACTACAGATTACAGAATACATGGCCCAAAATGTATTTTGTAACGTATTCCGTTACGTTACTCAGTGAAAGTAATATTATTTTGATTACTTAATATATCATCATGCTTTTTACAACTACATGAATGGACTATTGCTGTGTGATTTATTACTATTACTGAAGGTTACTCGCCGTACCAATATCATCTAGATTTGAAATCTTAATATAAAATGAGTAACAGTAGGGTGGACATTAGGTAAGGCTGCACTTTTTGCAGCAATCTCGTATAGAAAACTATTCCGAGCGTATATAAAACAGGTCCGCGGCTCCAAACCGTAGTAAAGTGACCTCTGGCTAATATGTCGGGTTCCGTGTTGCACTTTTCGACTCTCCTCTTTCTCCCTCCTCGCTCACAGACACATAACGGGTATGTCAGTCCTTTTTCCCTGCAGCACGGACTACACTGCCCACGAGGCTACATTCTTTGGGGGTGTGCCTGTAGTACTCTGCCAATTGCCTTCATATTAAATAATTTTTTGAATAATAATTTTTAAAAAATATTTGTTTACGTCATCATGTAAGTAGAGGTGACATGGGCCGCGAGATTGAGACACAGAGCCTCTTAATGCGTGTTTTGGGCATAGCCTTATGAAACAGAAAAATACCGCCGTGCAATCCATTCATTTCAACAAAGTAACTCTATTCTGAATACCACCTTTTTAAACAGTAACTGTAACGGAAAACAGTTACTCATATTTTGTATTCTATACTTGCTTGCTGATATTGGTACTTGCTGACCTTTCTCTCTGTCAATTGTGGGTGATATTTATGATTTTAGCTGCAGTGCTTTAGAAAGATGTCTGATGCTGTGAATTTCTCTCAGGAGCGTCTATAGAGAAATACCGTTTCTTTGGGAGGGGAGAACAATGATAAAGGTGAGTGAAATGAAATGGCATCTCTGTGTTACTGACATGCAGAGGGTTTCTACAGGGAGGCCTTTGCACTGCATCGCTTGCCCGCTTCCTCAGCTCGGTGTGAGACAGACACACTGAGCTCCGACTCTACCTTTGTACACTTTCTGAAGAAGAGTAAGTAAATCAACTTAACTTGACTTTTTGTAGTTTTGGGAAATCTCAGTCGAGGCTGCCTTTTTGTCAGGTGACACCCTGGTTATTGCGATCAGAACACATTGAAATGGAGGGGGCTCTTGAGGATCGTTGAAACAGGACAGAAAGCCTTTGATATTTTAAACAGGCCGGGGAACTTTAATTTGGTTCAAAAATTTATTCCATCTTTTTACATGTTAATTTTGTGGGTCTTCTTCTAAACAAAACAGAACAGTGGGGAGTCAAGGTAGTGGATAACTTTCTAAAATTTATTGTCAATAAATTATATTTAACAAGAACAAGGGGGGGAAAAACCCTGGCCAGCGGCAACGAGACTCAAAATATAACAATATAAATGTAAAATTGCAACAATCCAGCTGCGAGTAGACGGAGTGCGCACAAATGGTAAAAACACTAAAAGTCCAAGAAAGTCCGTTTAAAATACCAAGACAGTCACGCGTCCTCTTCAATCCTCCACGTCGGTGCCGAAATAATAAAAAGGAGAAC
>NW_005187612.1:1033454-1034808 GCF_000239375.1 Pundamilia nyererei
CTGAGTTATTGTTGGTGGTTTTTCATTAATCCAATTGAAAAGAATACATTTTCTTGCCAAAAACAATACTTTACATAATAGTATATATTTGTTTTTATCTGGAAATTTGTTCAGAATTGGCAGCCTCAATAAATACTGAGCTGGATCTTTTTGTATTCTGCTTTTAAATATACATTTTAATTCTTTTGTTACACAGAGCCCAAATTATAAGTATAATGGCGACTTCTCCAGGGTCTAGAGCAAAAATTGGTGCATAGATTAATAAAATGAAAGATAACTGATGTGTGTTTTTATAATATCCATTTATTTATTTATGGGATTAAAAAAACAAATACAAAGATACAAACTCCAACTGCCCATGTCATATTGAGGTAAGGCGGCTGCTTTCTCCATGTAAGCTCAGGCTCTGACGGTCTCGGTCACACACTGCTATGCTTGCGATCCCCATTCTGGATGACCGCCGTCAGGACTCTCCTGAAGAATACGACAGCAAGCCTCTGTGTCCCTCTGTACAGCATGGCAACAAGCCCGTCAGTCTGGTCGTAGTAGAGATGCAGGTGAAAGGAGCGCAGCTGCAGGACACACAACTGTGCCCAAGCGGCTCCTTCACCGTCTTCATCCATTACGGCTTCAAACCCTGCAGAAAGAAAACAAATCACAGATGAGTCAAAGATCACATAAAAACTTTCATCAACAATAGCAATCCAGAAGTATGAAGAGGCTGAGAGTCCGACGAGTAATGTTTGTCCGTGTTTTAGTCCGAGTCCAGTGATCAATTATCTGTATCGAAATAACAACACTGAAACAACTTCAAAGAAAACATCTCAAGGTTTGTATGAGCGAAGTTACGTGTGAGAGCAGGAGCAGGAGAACCTGGCTCGCAGGCACTGCCAGCGCTAGTGCTATCCTTGGGCTGGCCTGCGAGGATCGCGTTGGAAGCCTGAAACTACATGTAGTATGATTTTAGTTTCAAACATTATATAATGTTTGAAACTAAAATGCGGTCTTTACTGCAACTGAGCTTATTTGTTTAGTTTAAATTTTGGTTTTAAATTCGGATAAATCCATTAATGCAATCATTATGAACAAGTTTTGTTTAAAATACAAACACTGCCTTCAAGTGTTTGTATTTTAAATACAAAGTCTGTAAGTCTTACCTTTATTAACAAGGCTGAAGAAAATGATCCTTTATCCTCCCTTATTATCCTCAGGCGATGTAAGAAATGGAGTGTGCCGCTCTTCTGTCGCCCGTAGTTTTTATGACGTTGTCATAAAAACTACCAACAGCGAGCCCTTCTCCCATTGGTCACCACAGCTGTCTCTCAGCCAGAATAAAAACTACCAACAGCAAGCC
>NW_005187612.1:1035927-1038691 GCF_000239375.1 Pundamilia nyererei
CCCTTCTCCCATTGGTCACCACAGCTGTCTCTCACCCAGAATAAAAACTACCAACAGCGAACCCTTCTCGCTGACAGACACAGCTGTGGTGACCAACAGGAGAAGGTTGGACGACTGATAAAATATGAAGTGGGTGGTGGTTTAAAGAAGTCATAGAAATGAAGCTCTACCCCCATAACCTGGACTGGTGTTATACGTCGATGTCCACAGCTTAAACCAATTTATTGGGAGGGAATATTGGTATTATTTTATCGTTTATCAATATTATTATTTTTTAACATTACTGTATTGTTAAATTTGGTTGTTTTGGTCATTCGCACCTGGCTTCCCCATCCCCCACTCACTGTGTTTAAAAACTGATAGATGCAGCTTACATCAGCACATACATGAAAATCTAACCGAGAGAACACATATAGATGACCTTTGATGAATGTATGAAATAATAACAAGGGAAGATAACTTTTTAAAAATGAATTTATTTTTGGTTTGTAAACAACATCAACAATGTTTAATCTGTGAAGGCACTGTTGGATGCTGAAGGCCCCGCAGGCCCGGGTCACTGATGGACTTGGTCACTCAGGCCTGTGAATCAAGTTCCTGACGAACTCCATCGCCATTCCCTGGAGGAATATCGCAGCAAGCCTCCCTCTGTCACCGTAAAGGATCACAGCCAGTCCGTCAGCCTGGTCGTAGATGAGATGGAGACGAAACCGCAAACCCACAGGCAGGACAAACAGCGGAAAGGCACCTTCGCCGTGTCCATCCATTGCAGCTTCAAGTCTGTCAGAAGGAAAAACAAATCATAAGTCACATAAGTCGAGTAAAACTGATGCAACTTGGAGCAGCTAACGGGCAAAAGTCAACCAAATTTAGGAACCGGTATATTTCATCCTCAAGTTACTTACCTTTGTTAACTGAAGAAGATAATTATATCCTGATCCTTCTCTGAAGGACGCACTGCAGTGAAACAGGCTGGATTATAAATCTCCACCAGAACGTGAAAGAAGAAGAAGAAGAATCTGCTGCTGATGCACCAACACACAAACCAGTTATGCGCTCTCTGCCTCTCTCTGTCTATGCTCACCTGTTTAGTTACATCGACTTTTAACTGAAGAAACATATCACAGAAACGTCAGAGAGACAGAACTCCTGTTTTTCCTGTTTTCCTGCATGGGCATTTCTTTAAACTTCCCGCCTGCTCAGGCTCGGCACGCATCTGATTGGTTGGAGTTACAGGTAACTCCACTGCTGGCATGATTCATTATTAGTAGTATTATCTAATGTGTGAAATTATTATTATTTTTGTAAGTAATGAGTCGAATATTGCTAAAATATAGCAAAATTTTTCACTGTTTCCTCCTCATGTCTTTACAGGGCATGTCTGGAAAATTTTATATCATGAGTAATAATTTAAAAAATCTATGCACATAAAACACATACAAATACACATGCACATACAGTGACATTTTACTATCTCCAGAATACTGTATATACAATGGCCACAAGTTTGCATCATGGTGCTTATCCAAAATACACCCAATGTTATTTATTCCAATAGTGCTTTAATAATATGTAATTAAAATTTAAAAAGTAATATTAAGGTACTAATTGAGCTTGCCTGGTCCACAGTATCAGCCTAGATGTGGCCGTGATACTGTGACGAAATATGGTTACGTTTCTCACTCATCGGCTGTGTGAGAAAATTCAGTGTTGTTAGATCAACAGAGATAATTGATCATTAGACTGGGACTAGGACACGGATAAACGTTACTTCTCGGGGTCTCAGTCTCGAATCATACTTGTGAACTTGTCAAAATCTTTTGGATTATTATGAACTCAGGAGCGTTCATTGTTTGGAATGAAGAACGTTTTTATGTGATCTTAGATGTTATTCCCTTTGACGGGTTAACTGGTATGATAGTGGCTATAATTGTTTGTGTATGTTAAAGTTATGCCTCAGTATTGATACCATGTTCGAAGGATTATTTAATTATTTAGTACTAAATTAATAGCAATGTACAGAATCTCACGCCATGATTACAGCCACCGGTTAAAGTACTTTTCTATTCTTAATTGTTTAGTTTAACTGTTGCTAGCTTGCCATGTTCTTGCATTACTACTTGTAACTTGTAAGACATGTGCTATTTAGGGAATTTATGGTCTACAGTGACCCCTTGTGGACATTGTAAAATATTGCTGTGTTGAGTGGATAATGTGTTGTGATTGTTTTCTTAGTTATCTGTGACTCAATTAATTATAGAATTTCCTGTTTCTGTTTCCAGAAAACCATGCTCATAGTCATAAATATTGTATACCACACAAGGATACGTTCAAGTATGGCTGCACGGCATTTGGAATAAACCTGGCAAGCTCTGGTGTAAACAATTCTTCTGTGGAACTTAATTGAAGACAGTGAACGCAACTCCTGGACTGCTGCAGTCTTTCTGACAGAAAACCTCGGCCAGACTTGTATACCCAGCACTTCCAGTATGTGTATATTCTATAGTCTTGAAGGTGGTCATTATAGCTGGACTGGCCATTGGAGATACCGGGCATTTGCTCGGTGGGCCGGTGGTGATTTTTCATTTTTATGGGCCGATGGGTTTTTTTCTTTCTTTTTTTCCTAGTAACGGTATAAACACTGATGGTGGATTGGCCAGATGCTGGGAGATGTGTAAAACTAACTCAGTTGTTTGGTGGTGGCTATGGCGGAGCTTCCGGAGATTCAGTAACATTAGCAAGTGGTGGAGGCCAGCAGGTGAGG
>NW_005187612.1:1039477-1041119 GCF_000239375.1 Pundamilia nyererei
TGGAGAAACAGGTTTACCTTTTAGGTGACATGAATGAGTTGAAGGGACGTTATGAACTGTTTCTGAGAGACAAATAACACCAGGATCCTTTTTTTTATGTAGCTGACAGCTGGTAACTGTGCAGGGGCGGGTCTAGCAAAGTGTTGCCAGTGGGCCAGGTAGGCCATTAACAGGGAGAGGGGGGGCACAAAGAAATACTCTTCTTCCTTATTCTCATTTAAAATGTTCAGCTTTTATTAAATAATTATCTGAATCTTACAACGAACATTTTCATCTGATGTAAAATTATTAGAAACCCATTATTGTACATAGTATTTTTTTCAGGGTCCCATCATAATTTCTTCAGAAAGTACTGTATATGATGCCAGTATTTTCCCACATTTTGTAGATTCTGTACCAGTACTGTGTGTAAAATGCCATCAAAAAGTCAATTAAGTTTTATTCTTTCTCACCTGTCTTTCTGTCTCCTTTCACTTTTTAAAGGTTGCCATGTTAGAAAAAATATGTTGCCCTGCCATGCTGTTTATTGATGTGGTAAATGAATAGTTTATGAAAATATCACTAAGTCTGTCATTTATTATTTTTAATATTCAGTAATGATCATGTCTCACCTCTAGTCTTCTTTGTCTTAATTTCAGGTTTCCACCATGTGTTGTAGATAGTTCAGGAGGTTAACTCGACCAAGCAGTCTTTGGGTTTTGGCTAAGTACTGTTTAGAATACCAGAATAGGGAGGATGGTGTAGGTTTACGTTTATTAGACTGATGCATATATACCAACAAGACAGTGTACATCACTGTGACAACAGCATTTGTTTTCATTCAAAGGATTTATGGTTTTTCCTATAATTCCTGGTGGGCCGGTCTGTAGTCAAATTGCCCGGGCCGATTTTTTTGTCCCAGTCCAGCCCTGGTGGACATCGAGAATGGGGGTCGCAGGCATAGCAGTGTGTGCGCTATTTGTGTGTTAGCTACCACTGTCTGTTACATATCAAGGGTTCATCTCCATGCTAAGTTGTAAAGAAGTATAACTGTATTTGTAACACTTACGAGCAGCCGTGCGTGAACCCGCATCAGTCTCAGACAGCGGGGTCAGGCTACGCAGGCCGCTGGCAGAAACATAACGGTAATGTTTTGGTATTGTGGGCCCCCATATGCTCCAGAGCATTGTCTTGCAGGAAAGCCATGCATATAGATTTATTTTCTTTTCATTGTGAAGGTTTGCACTCCCACACACTTTACTATTTTATATGAAGTTTTTGATAAAAATATGTTTTATCGCTTAAGTATAACTGAGATTTACGTACGAAGTACGAAGCTTTTTAACATGTGAGTGTTAATGACGTGAAATAAAAGGAAGTTGCACATGTTATATAGAAGTAAGTTTCTTCGGTATGCTGTAAATGATGTGTGTTTATTTTTGCCTAACTTCAGTATTCAGAACAGGTACAGTTGTCCACTTTAACCCTCTGATGCATAGTGGTCACTGGAGTGGACAGCTACTAAAACGTACATATCTCTTTAATGCATTGGTTTCTATGGTGGAACTGCATATTAGCCTCTAGAGTGCTCTCTGCTGCCATGCTCCATTGAGGTCAATTCAGTGTTCAGTTAGTGCAACTGCAAGTAAATTTCCTCTGAATC
>NW_005187612.1:1042024-1044250 GCF_000239375.1 Pundamilia nyererei
TATTTCATGCTAAGTGCTCAGGCGCATGTAGTCCACTGGAGTGGACAAGTTTATAACTTTATAAAAAAACATATTTTTGGGGAAAAAAGAGTTGAACATTTTTTTTCATGTCCTGAGAAGAATAAAAGCACTTAAGAAAAAAATCTTGACCAAGGCTTTCATAATTCATGCATCAGAGGGTTTCAACCAGGTAGGATAGTGGTTTGCTTGTGTGTGGTTTGCTTGTACACATCCTGGATAGGGAGGAATGCTGGTTTGAGTGAGGAGTGGTGGAGTGAAGGAGGCCATTTACGTTAAAAGGGAAAGGCCATCTCTGAATCGAGGAGGGGGCCTAAGGGTGCATCTTTCATAATCATACAATGCTGTGATTGCAGCCATTCCCCAGCTCTTTGTGAATGGTACTCATTGCCATTGATCAGAGGTCTTTGATCGATGGCCATGACAATTTGCATAATTATGAAAAAAACGTTTCTCCCACTGAAAAAGCTACGTCAAGATGAACAGAATCAACCTTTAGAGATTTGCTTGAGATACAGTTGAATATGGGGCCCGTAACTATTTCACAAGCTTCTGCACTTCAGTGGGTCTAAATATGATTTCTTGTTTATCCACCTTTGTCCAGTGAGGTTAACAATTTATCTTATCATAGTTTAAAACACAAAATTCCTTTTCTCCAAGTTTTTGTTTGTTTGTTTAGCTGCCATTATTTCAACTTGTATTTTTGCAGCTAAATCCACTGATACACCAGACCAGTCCGCCCCAACCAAGAAGGGTTTCATCCAAAGCCTCAAAGGTAGGTGACGCAGTAGGTTTATTTGCACAGGCATGGCTGTCACTGTGATTTTAAACTTTCCAGTCCTCAATAAAAACGAAAACAAAAAAATATGGCGGGCTGACTCCAACCCTCAGTGCCAACTGACCTTTCTGTCAGACAGTCTTTCTTCCCTTACTACACATCGAGTTTCACAAACTGCGCACGATGACAGGGTAGGAAACTGTCAGTAAATTTTTTTCCCGTGTTGTAACACACGAACGTATCCTTTGTGGCGACTCAAATTTAAATACTGTATCCCTGTTCTTTTATTTTATCTTTAAGGTTTTATATGAATCCTGGTACCTCAGGGGACAGCATCCACAGCACCAGCACTCAGCCCACAGCTAGCAGCACGGCTGACATTAAGACACCAGACCTTATCACTTTCACTGAGGACGAGCCGAGGGAGACCGCTGAAAATAACCCGGGAGCACAGAAGAGGTACAATTTAATTTGAGTACCCTGAATGCACCTCAGGTTGCATGCACGAGGAGATGTATTTGCATAAATCTTCAGCACCGCCTTACTGCTGTTTTTACAGGCTGTGGATAATAATTTTCTACCACTAGATGGCAGCATAGATCTTCTAATATGCTCTTTGTGCTTTTTACTTGGTGACTGAGAACGATAAGTTATTGGAATAAACTTTAATAACAAAAATAATAATTGTTGTTGTGAATAATCGTATTATTGTAAGGTCTTTATCTTACAATGTAAAGTGATTTAAGGCGGATGTTTTGGTGCTACATAAATAACTGAATTGTTGTTTCCAGTTTGATTCTAGAGCTGGTACAGTCGGACCCCCTGTGTCTCCTGGAGCACCAGGCAGCATGTAAGCAGCAGAAAGGCACCGGGACATCTTTGACACGTAGCAACAGTGTTGGAGGACCTCTGCAAAGCCTGGACTACTCTCAGAGACCTGGGCATGGCGTCTCCACCACCAGCCTTCCCGTGCCTCCTTTTCTGTTCCAAACCTTTACCCAAGGATTTAATAAGTGGAATTCTGTGTGTTTAGGAGAGGGCATGGGAACAAAGCGGTCAAATCAACATTGGAAAATTCACAATACATCACTTAAGATATACTCTGTTGAACAAACTTATCTCCTTGTAGATATCTGCTCTATCCGATTGTTAAGTGATGACGTGACGAATCCTACTTCCGGGCCTAAAGTAGTCTGCGTTTAACAGATCCTTCTCATGCATCAAAAGGATTGCAATGCAGCATAAATGTGAAAACACCTACCTCATCAGCTAAGGACATTGAACTGATTGTGGACACAGGTTCTGCAGTTTCTATCCTGCCTAACCACATCTACGAAGAGCACTTCAGTGGTACGCCACTAAAACCACCTGACCTTCAACTAGTTACATACACGAAGAAAACAATCCCTGTGTTAGGCTGCCTGCAAGTC
>NW_005187612.1:1073231-1076892 GCF_000239375.1 Pundamilia nyererei
ACAGCACTGGGTGGGCTGTAGTGATTGTGTTGTGTGATTTTTCTTTTGGGTCCACGGCTGCTGGTAAGTCCAAGTTCCATGATTGTTTTTAACTTTAGGACACTGTCAACAACGATGCTACATTTTGTTTTCTAATATTTTATCTATTTTCGCTATAAACAAAATTATTGATATTGAAGCCAACTTGCGTCGGTGTGCATCCTTGAATCTGTGCAGCCTCTCTTATTCCTTTAATCGATTTTTCTTAAATAGGAATTTCCTGTGGGTGAAATTCCCCTTGGTGGCGTTGTCATTTTAGTACCATTTCTTTTGCAAACTCCCGCCATCACCTTTCTCTGCTATGCGGAGGTGTATGCAAATCCACGTGTATGGAGGCAGGGCCCGGGAAGAGGCCTCTTCTCAGCAGTTCCTGCCGGGCCCTGCCTCCATACACCTGGATTTGCATACACGCGCAGAAGACTCCGCCCTGGCAGGTATAAAAACAGGCACACTTCACTCCTTACACCGGCTCAGGCAAACCTCGGTGACGCTTATAAAGGTCGAAAAAGAAGAAATAAGAAACGGATTATTATCGTCAGCATTGTTGATAAAGGTAAGATTTACAGACCTTTTATTCAAATACAAACACTTGAATGCAGTAGCGGTTTTAGATACGGGCGACACGGGCGGTTGCCCGGGGCGGCATCGTGGTGGGGGGCGGCATAAAAAAAATAAAAAGAATTGCTCGTACTCATGCTGCGCGACGTCAGCCAGCGCATATTGGGAATGGCACAGACACCGATCGGTTTTCTATCGCCCATTTGCTGGGTGTAAGATTGTTTGGGATGAAGAAAGTTTTTATATGATCTTTAACTCATCTGTAATTTGTTCTCTTTGTCAGGTTTGAAGCCCTAAATGGACAAAGACGGTCAACGAGCTGCTCGGGCCCAGCTGTGTGTCCTGCAGCTGCGGTCTTTTCACTTCCATGTGTACTATGATCAGACTGACGGCCTGGTTGCCATGCTGTACAGCGGGACACAGAGGCTTGCTGTCATATTCTTCAGAAGAGTCATAACGGCGATCATCCAGAATGAGGATCGCAGACACAGCAGTGTGTGACAGAGGCAGTCAGCGCCTGTGTTTACATGGAGAGAGCAGTTCGCCTTATATCTTTGTTTGTCTGTTTTTCTTTTCAAAATCCGATTAATAAATAAAATAATGTTATTTAAAAACATCAGTTATCTTTCCTTGTTTTTAATCTATACACTAATTTTCACTCTAGACCCTGGAGTAATAGTGCAGTAGCCTAATAAAATGTTTGTGCGGTTGTTCTTTTTTTGTTTGTGTTCACCTTGTCTAACTTTAGTGTGCGCTGTTGCAAGACGATTGAAACAAACAAACCTACTAAAAGTAATAAAGTTCATCTTAAATATTAAGCCATGCCAGTACCCTTCAAATGAAACCACAACGTGTTCATGTTGGCCACAAATTTTGTAGAACACATTGTGAACACCACAACACTTTTTGAGGAACGGTATGAAGAAGCTTTTTAGCTTTGTTGTGGTTGATCAGTTTCTGCTGTAGCAGGAAACTGTCTCTACACCACAGCCCTATGTCTTAAGGGCTGTGAGCTGTAAGATGGAAGTACACTGTGTGATTCTTTTTTTTTTCTGTCGCGTTATTCAGCTTCTGCTCAAACTGTACGATTGGCTCGCAGGGGTTAGAAGTTCGTAGATCACGATGCAGGGTCTCACACTGTACGGCCCGATGCTCTCATGCGACCCGAGTGCTCACACTGTGCGTCCATAAAAAGGTTATAACGGAAAGTCTGTCGCTCGCTCTGCGTCTCTGTCTTTCACTCACACAGACTCACACCACCACCATCAACTTTGCTAAATTGCTAGTGAAAAACACTGATCAGGCAGCTGTGATTGAGCAGCAATGCAAATCCAACTATTTTCACGGTTGTTGTGGTCGTGATGATTTTGTGAGGCCACATCGAAAAGACTCAGATGAGCTTTCCAAAGTTCTACAAGTGCCTCCATCGCTTGTGTCCAGATCACACCAAATCCGATTTTTTTTTGACCCGATTTAAAACAGTTCTAAAGCCAATAAAGGGTCCAAGCCAGGATGGCTCTGGTGAGTATGTTGACCACAGGGAAATTAAGCTTCGTTCCGTTGCTTCTTTCTTTCTTTCTTTTTTATGTACTTAAGTGATTTAGGATAAGTTAGACCACGATGAAGTCTGGGTGTGGGGAAAACGAGGAACTGTTTACTGTGATCTTGTATTCTGATTAGTGTTGGTTCCTTTCAAGTTTGCAGTGTTAGTGGGAAAATATCTAAGAAATTCACAAAGTTTTATAATGTCCCAAGACGAGTACACTTCTAAAGAGCTGCAAAGTCTCGCATACTTCAGACCTGTTGACGTTTGCGATTCAGAAATCGGAGAGTTCTTCAGCCACAGTCGCAGACTTAATATCCCTCCACTGTGGAAGCTGATATGTCGCAGCTGCACAAAGGTCAGCGAGGAAAAGTGAATTAGAAATATATTAGAAAAATGGAAACAAATTAAAAAATCTTGCACAAATAAAACAGCTACAACAACAAATATAAAAACCATACTATACTTGTTTGAGACGTAATATTTTAACAACAAAAGTATAGATACCCCCCCCCCCCCCCAAAAAAAAAACAAAAACAAAAAAACAAACAACAACAAAAAGTTTATTCCAGCTTGCCTCTTTCCTGCTCTGGCTCTAGCGCAGCGGAGTGGAGGTGTGGGTGCCTGACTTATAACAGGACATATTAGCTGCATTTAACCTTCAGTTACTCTTTATATAGTCAGAAAGAAGTCAGACCACGTTTCTGAAAAACATTACACCCAGGTAACCTGCAGTGTTGAAAACGTTTTCCGATGATGTTAGCTACCCTACAATCCGTCCTAGTCGTAAAATCAAAGTGTAAGAAAAAATGATCCGTCAATAAAGGATAATGTTCGACCAGTGTTTCAATATTTATATCGTTTATTAGATGTACATGTGGTTTGGTTATTTGCCTTTTGGTTGAAATTACACTGAGAGAGGACTTTTTATTAGTGATCTTAATAATATTTTTTCATATTAACGAAGGTTTGATGTGCTGTGCATTCAACGATGCTCTTCTGCAAACCTTGAGTGTAAAAAGTGCTTATTGGTTAGAAAGGTGAGTTACGGGCATGGTCGTTGGTTCCAGGTGGCTGGTTTAGTTTTTCAGAAACTGCTCATGCAGTATAAACTAAAAAAAAGGGGGGGGGGGGGGAAGGAAAAAAGAAAAAGAGAGAAAATATTCAGCGAGCCATGGTTCTCTGGGGGAAAATGCTTTGTTGCTACAGAAATGCTCCTTTAAGCTGATAAGATGGCAACAGCAACTTAACTAATCAGCCATTACCCCCAAGGTTTGCATAAGAGAATCGCTCAACTCACAGCATCACATCAAACCTTGAAGGCAGATGAACCACAAACCACAGTCGTGGAAGAGGACTTGCTTGTTGGTGTTAAAAAAAAACCCCCACAAGAGCATCTCCGACTTCCTCTTAGTGTATCTTTATTCAGTGAAGAAAGAAAGAAAGAAAGAAAGAAAGAAAGAAAGAAAGAAAGAAAGAAAGAAAGAAAGAAAGAAAGAAAGAAAGAAAGAAAGAAAGAAA
>NW_005187612.1:1077106-1078070 GCF_000239375.1 Pundamilia nyererei
ATAATAAATTATAATCATAAGTAATACAAAAAATAAATAAACACCAACCTATGCAAATGTATTCTGTAAAGGAAAGACGATCGTCTATATAAATATGTGTCTGAGAACAGGAAAACTGTGTCTCACAGCTTCATGTCAGGAATTGGCAAAAATCTCGTTAAAGTGGATAAAGAGGACCAGCTCTGTTAGCAGCACTGTTACAGCCACGGTGTAGGACGGAGGTCTATTTCATGTCTTTGATCATCAGCCAGACTGTACAATACGGACACATGTAACAGACACATACGAAATTATATGCGTGTGTGGTTATAGCTATTTTATCCCTACACCATTTATTTTCTGTTTCCATTTTTTCTAATATATTTCTAATTCACTTTTCCTCAATGACCCTTGTGCAGCTGCGACATTTCAGCTTCCACAGTGGGGGGATATTAAGTCTACGACTGTGATATAAACACGTTTGTGCTCCTTTGTACTTGAATCAGGTATTTATAGGCCACCTGACTCGGGAGGATATCTCCTTCCCATCTCCTTCCTATCTTTCCCGGTCGAAAAAAATGGGGGGAAATGTGGAAGCCACTTCCCGCGAAAACTGTTAGAATATCACAGTCAGAAAAAAACTTGTGCAGAGTGACAAAGGGGAGGAGACACCGTAAGTGCACCATTTATAAGCTTGCAGCTCCTCCCCTCCTTCACTTTCAGGCGTTCTCCTCCAGCCACTGTGCCCTTTTTGCATATCACCTGCTGAGACAAACCTCGGTGGCGCTTATAAAGGCTGAAACAGACGAATTAAGAAAAGGATCAATATCTTATTAAGCTTTGTTAATAAAGGTAAGCGACTTTAGTTCATTGTTCCTACAAAAATGGCGAACTTCTGCTATTTTTACTTTTTCCCTTTAATGTTTATTTGTTGCACTGAATCTGTGGTCGCTGTTGAAGATGTTTTCTTGGAAGTTATTTCAGT
>NW_005187612.1:1078696-1079830 GCF_000239375.1 Pundamilia nyererei
TTTTTTTTCGGTAATTTTTTACATCAATTTCCGCTGCAAGAATTTTCATGATAGACTTTATATACTTATGTCTGAATATACCAATACTCTCCTAATTGTTGCTGCTGATTTCCTGGTAGGCTAAAACCTATAAAAACTTCTTGTACAGTACACCAGCTGAAACAAAGGATCCATCCTCCTGATCCAGACAAAGGCCCTATACTGAGACACACCCAGTGTGTATGAATACTACATACACACTGGGTGTGGAAAATAGCGGAAAAGGGGCAGGTGCTAATTTTGAGTTTTACAACTTGGGAAAACTGTAAAAACTGCATTTTAGTTACAAACTTTTTATAAAGTTTGAAACTAAAATCTCACTACACCTAATTTCTCGTGATAGGTGCAGTCACCGACGATAGTCTGGGACAACTTTCACGGAATCATACTGTTTCTGATTATTTTATTTGTTTACAGGCGTAAATCAAATCTTTTAGATTATGTTAAATGAAAAAGGTCTTTATTTATTTATTCTGCGTGGCTGTCGGGTCACAAAAGGAGTTTCAGTATAAGTGGAATAAATAGTGGTAAAAATAAAGAAGAAACGGGAAAAAACACGTGAGAGTCAGCGATCAACGAAAAAACAGGCAGGTGAGGGAAAAGGTGGAGGGTCAAAGATGAGCGATAGAAATAGGTGGACAGAGAGAAGCGTGTTCGTACATCAGCTGCAGATAGTTCTACTTCTTTCACATTCTGGTGCAGATTTATAAAGACTGTTATTGTTATGAATCACCGTTTAACGAGGAATTGCTGCAGCAGTTGATGGTTGTTACTTATGATTTGTTCTTCCTTGTGACAGGCTCGACGCTGAAATGAATGGACACGCAGGTTCCACTCCGCTGTATGTCCTGCGTGTGGGTTCCTGGTTTCGTTTCCATGTCATCTACGACCAGACTGACGGACTGGCTGTGATCCTTTATGGTGGCAGAGAGAAGCTTGTTCAAGTATTCCCAGAGAGAATAATGACGACGTTCTTCATGAACCCAAGGTGAAAAAACAAGACGCGAAAAACAAAACTTGGATGCTACATTTGCAGAAATGTAAATATGTTTTTCGCGTCTTGCCCGAATCCGCTAAGGATCTTTATGAATATTA
>NW_005187612.1:1081731-1083013 GCF_000239375.1 Pundamilia nyererei
AAATAAACTGGGCTCTGCCTGTGAATCACTCTTTGCCTCTCTTCCTCCTTCCATCTCCTCATCTCATCTATCACTCTCCACTCGCTGTCCATCTGAGAACAAGGCACAGTTTGCTGTTGCATTAATCTATTATTTAATTATCCACACTTAACAAGCGCCTATAATCCATAATGATAGAAAATGCTATAGAACCATCCTTAAGAGGCATGTCTGCACAGTGCCATATCATGAGTAGTAATTAAAAAAAAAAAAATCATACATTCACACATATACAAAAATGCTCAGTATAATATTTGCTGCAGCAGTTGATGGTTGTTACTTATGATTTGTTCTTCCTTGTGACAGGATTCAAGCTGAAATAAATGGACACGGTGAAGTTGCCACTCCGCTGTCTGTCCTGCGTGTGGGTTACTGGTTTCGTCTCCATCTCATCTACGACCACACATACGCACCGGCTGTGATCCTTTACGGTGGCAGACAGATGCGTGCTGAAATATTCCTCCAGAGGATAATGAGGATGTTCTTCATGAATTGGATTCACATGCCTGAATAATGAAGACATCAGTGGGGGCGGTCCAAGCCTGATTGGTGCCCTGGGCGAACACCTTGGAGTTTAGTCTGTTACTGTTACTATTTTTTACCATTTCTTCTTTGAGAAACTGTAACCCACATAATTTCTTAAGGGATTAATAAAGTATTCTGATTCTGATTGTTTCAGGATGACCTGCCATTATCCAATGACAGATCTGCTTACCTGTATCTTTTGCTCGTTTCTTAAATTTTGCACTCTGTTGGGAAGCATTCATGTAACAAAGTGTTTTGCAGGTTACCTCTGTGGTGGCCATCTTGTTTTCCCAGTAAATAGGAGGCCTGCCTAAATTGCAGCTCTTTTATAGGCCAGTCTGTATTAAGAAGGCATGTCTTTAGCGTATTTAAAGGGAGCAGGAAATGGATTGGGGGCCATTTTGAGAAGTTGCTGTCTGTATGTGCATGATGTTGGCAAGAGACAATAAAACAATTACTTAAATTAAGATAGAGTGAAGTCTGATGTTTCCCTCACCGCTCCTCGCGGCGTAACACACTCCAGTATGAACACCCATCCCCCAACTCGAGGATCACCACAACATGACCTAACACACCTACACCGTAGTTCATTCACTTTGTCTAGGGTTTATTTCTGGCATTTCGCACAACCCAGGATTCAAATCATGAATACATAATGGGCTTGGATTTACAACATTATGAATGAAATGTGCTCTATTTGGAAGCAGCCCCCCCCCCC
>NW_005187612.1:1084431-1085544 GCF_000239375.1 Pundamilia nyererei
TTGTGTGATTTTTCTTTTGGGTCCACGGCTGCTGGTAAGTCCAAGTTCCATGATTGTTTTTAACTTCAGGACACTGTCAACAACGACGCTACATTTTGTTTTCTAATATTTTATCTATTTTCACTATAAATAAAATTATTAATATTGGAGCCAACCTGCGTCGGTGTGCATCCTTGAATCTGTGCGGCCTCCTATTCCTTTAATCGATTTTTCTTAAATAGGAATTTCCTGGGGGTGAAATTCCCCTAGGTGGCGTTGTCATTTTATTACCATTTCTTTTATAACCCGGCCGACCACTTGGTCACACTAGTGGCAGTAGGGCTCTGGTGAGTATGTTGATCACATAATGCTGGGCTTACACTGTGCGATTTTTGGCCCATTTTGAGCCGATTTTTGAGTTGTGCGACTTATTTTTTTTATGTCAGCTCCCGATCATCAATCGCTTGGTCGGGAGGATTTCAATGGAGGTCGGAGGGGAGAAAGAGGGAGGGGAGAAGAAAGAGGGAGTGGAGAAGGGAGGGGAGAAAGAGGGAGGGAGTGGAGAACGAAGTGGAGGCAGAAAGAGGAGCCCGAAGAGAACGGAAGTGTGTTTTTTTACTTCCACGGTTCAGCCAAACCTCGGTGACGCTTATGAAGGCCGAAACAGAAGAAATAAGAAACGGATTATTATCGTCAGCATTGTTGATAAAGGTAAGATTTACAGACTTTTGATTTCAAATACAAACACTTGAAGGTAGTGTTTGTACGTTAAACAAAACTTGTTCATAATGATTGTGTTAACAGATTTGTCCAAATTTAAAACCAAAATTTAAACTTAAAAAAACCAAATGAGCTAAGTTGCAGTAAAGACTGCATTTTAGTTTCAATGTTTATGCTGGATTGAGCAAATATGACAAGTTATACAACAACAACAAAACTAGTAGATTGTCCTGTTCACATAAAACAATATTCTGAAGTTTTCAGATACGTGGATAATTTTTAATATTTGAGACCTCCTCAATTTCCCATACATCTGCGTACTCTCTCCTCTCCTGCATGGTCGCTCACAAACCCTTCCGTGGCGCTTCTGTGGCACTCCACACATGCCGAAGCTTTCTCCACTGTGATATGCTT
>NW_005187613.1:0-1689 GCF_000239375.1 Pundamilia nyererei
GGAGCTTCCACAGATTCAGTAACATTAGCAAGTGGTGGAGGCCAGCAGGTGGATGAAGGAAAAGGGAGGCAGGAGGAGAGACCCGAGGCGGCCGCCGGTCCGAGTGTGAACTGAACTTCAGGTAAGACGTTATAACCTGCAGTTTCTCTGGGTCAGATATGAACCAAGTTTAGGTGGAGTTTATTTTCGTTGTGCTGACTTTTTCGTACTGCGTGCTAGCTAGCATGACGGAGTTTCTATACAGCTGGGTGTGTATGTGTTAGGCCCCATAGGGAAATAGTTCTTCTGCATTTAACCCATTCACCCAGTGAAGCAGTGGGCAGCCACCAATGCAGCGCCCGGGGAGCAGTGTGTAGGGACGGTACCTTGCTCAGGGGTACTTGTACAGAGTGAGAGGCTCCTTGAACCAAAACAGCTACCACAGCATTCATGCAGCACCGTGCAGGACCCTCTGGTATGAGGCTAGTTGGTCAGGGGTTCATCCTACAGCACGATGACCCAAAACATCAGTCCAAGCTGTGCCAGAACTACCTCAGGAAAAAGAACAAGATAGTGAGCTTGAAAACATGGAGTCCAGCACAGCCTCCAGACTGAAACCCCATCGAGCTGGTTTCAACTGGACAGAAGAGCAAAGCAACCTACAAGGTCCACATTTATGGGAACTTCTGCAACAGATATGGGACAATATTTGATTTCTATTGTAGAAAGAAGCCATGGCTGTGTTCAGCTGTTATATCTGTCAAAGGGGGCTCCTGATGAGTCAAAGGTTAGAATACATTCTGGTCTATAAACGGATTCCATGAATTCTGCTTTCTTATTTGTACTATGCTTTCCTTTCAGAGTTCAATGAGACATTAAACTGAATAATTTTCAATAAAAACTGGAAAAATTGAGGTGTTCTAAAACTTTTGATTGGTATATGTAAAATTACCCTCTGGCCCCTGCAGGCAGTCTTTATCCTTCAAGCTGAGGTCCTCTACCAGAGGTGCGGGAGTTTGAGCTTCCTGCGCAGTATCTTAGCTGTTCCTACGACTGCGCTCTTCTGGACAGAGATATCTGATGTTCTTCTATCTCCTCCTTTGGCCAGGTTATTATCCCTGCATGGGATCTGATCGCAGGCAGGGCATAGGTGTTAACTGCCTGGATCTTGTTCTTCCCATTCAGCTGAGTTGTCCAGACTTGCCTGACTGCCTGGAGCTATTTAGTGGCTGCAGCTTTCCTGGCCACCTCTTCATTATTCCTATTTGCCTGTGGGTGAGATGGCCCTGTTCAGTGAGCCTTTGTGCTCTATGGATGTGGGAAGATCAACCAGGATAGAATTATTTTTCATTACAAGATTAAAGTTAGCCAACAACTTTGTTTTGAACCTTATGTCTAAGAGGAGCCAAACAGTGCTGGCCAAAGCTCTGTCACAGCACGACTAACTGAAGAGGGGGAGCTATGAGTCAAGCCTGATCCCTCCAAATAATCACTATCCTATTTACCAGTACGACACCTGTACAGCCCACAAAAAACTCAGCCTACAATAATCTGATCACTGCATCTACACTATGTGGACATGGAAACCCTGCAGCTGCTGGCACACAGATGTCAGTGCCACAGTAGGTTTGGAGCTCTGCAGTTACTGAGTCAGCAGTAGGGATGGGTACCGGTGTCCGGTGCCATGATGGCACCGGTTCTGACATAAAC
>NW_005187613.1:2685-4175 GCF_000239375.1 Pundamilia nyererei
TTGGCAACATTTACGCACTGTGCACCTTAACACGTGCACAAATCAGTGACCTAATTCTGTAACGTTACTTGGTCTGCCACTTTGTAAATGGACTGATTCTTATATAGCACTTTTCTACTCTCCTGGAGTACTTCAAAGCGCTCTATACAACGTGACTCATTCACACATGCACTTCTTCTCAAGTGCAAACTAATAAACACAGTCTGATGGATGCATCGAAGGGCAACTTGGGGTTACCACCTGAGCCACAGCCACCCCCGAACTCAGGCTGTCTGAGTTTCTTTGATTCTTTAACTCTCCCAATATGCAGTGAAACCATTTATTGTTGATCGTGGGATATTTAGGTGTGCAAATTCATAACCTGACTAGTTGCAATAATGGCATCTCGTTACACTCCCGCATTCAAACATTTGGGAAATACTGACCCATTCAAACGAATGTTCGCAAAGGGAGGAGGCGTGGCTAAGTGCCTGATTTTATACAACTGTGGCATTAGGACTGAAAACATCTGAATTCAAAGACTAAGATCTCTGACCCATGTGGCATACCTTGCCATTGTGCAAAAAGCTAGTAAAATAACATTCACTTAATATTCTGAGGATTCACTAAGTTAAACAACCTCCACACATTTAACTTGTTTGTTTTTTAAAGTATCTTGAATTTTATCTAACACAAGGAATAGCAACGTTTCTGCATATGCAGAAACTGTGCATGCGGATAGTTTTGTTCACTGTTGCCTGTGCACATGTACATCTCTTTCTTGAAGCAGTGCTTTGTGGCCAGGTGGACCATCTTGTAGCTTGCAGTGAAGATAATAAACCATCAGCACTTGACTACACCACTATTGATCTGCCTCAAAACCCAGCTATTAAGCATCGTCATGAACAGTCAATTCACATCCCTGCAGGTTTCTGCAGCCCCCACTGTGCAAAGCTCTTAAAAACACTCCCCTCTTGTCTGTGCTATCTGATGCATTAAAGAATTTTTATTCTCTTCAAAGACTGTTTCATTGTCAGCCTCCTACACAAAGGGTGGAGAACACAGCGCACCATCCTCCTGCAGGCTGTCTACTAAACACCTAAGGAACTGAGAGGCATCAAATGCATGCTGATACGATCCACTTATGGCAAAGCCCTTTGAACTAATACTGCGTCACTGGCATTAGGACATAAAGTACCACAATATATAATACAGAGTATGAACATGAATAGAAAGCATATTGGCAAGGTCCAAACAAATGAACATCTTTAACTAAATGAATGCAAAGCTGAAGCAGGACATGGCTCTGCAACCTTCAGTTCATCTTTGAATGCTTATAACAAACTAATAATTTCACATAGAAGAAATCTGATTATCCAAAAGATAATAATAGATCTCTGCATCTAATGTGATGTATAAACTGTTTTTACAAAGCACCGCTCAGATGGTTGGTGTTAGGTATTTTAGTACCATGGGAGCATTTACTGGATATTGTTTTATAGTGACATTAT
>NW_005187613.1:4815-6913 GCF_000239375.1 Pundamilia nyererei
CGATCCACGGATTAGGCCCTGGAAACCGTTTCCTTCAGTTGGTAAATGTTTTTCTGTTCAAGCATCTGACTTGTAATAGGTCTGGAAAGAAAACTACATATGCAAAAAAATGTAAGCACAATACTACCCTAATTATTTATCATAACACATGATCACATGGCTTTGGGGGCTCGAGGCAAAGCTCTCCATTTACCTGACTACTTCTTGTTCCGGACCTCACCTCATGCCACTGTCACCAGGCAGAGATCAGGAGAGTTTGTAAGACTCACACTGATCCACAGTGTCCCTTTGTTGACACTACTCGCTAGCTATTTGAATACCAGTTAAACAATCCATGTTGAACGGTGCAGAGAATTCATCTGTTTGATGGCAGAGACCTCAGGATGGACCAAAGACACAGAGGGCTGTGACAGAAAATGTGAAATACATCATTTACACCTTCATTTCATAAAAGACATCGAGCATAGAAAATTTTACTTTAAATACTCCCAATTTCATTTGGAATTTTATAGCCGTACAAAGTCAACAAGAAAATCAGATATGATACCAAGCAAGCTTTAAGCAAACCAAGGAAGAAGCAAAATTAAAAAGAAAAATCATCATGAAACATGAAAACATGAAAACAACAAGAATACAGCGAAAAAGAAGCTCCCAAACTGAATGTCTGAAAGAGGAAAGCATGAGAACAAATACAAAGACGTGAATAGGATACAGGGATGCTCTGCCAGCCTCCCTTGGGTTTTTTATTAGCTGGCTTGGTCCAGAGATTGTGTCAGGGTTTAGAGAAATCTAGTATTTCCCCAGTTAAATGTGATTCATTACAACATGAAAGAGTCACACAAGCAGAATGTGGTGTCAGAAAAATAACACAATCAGCATAATATGGGCGATTATCCAGATTTTGGCTCTAGTGTCTAAACACACCATTTTACAGAGAAGCTAATGAGCGATGAAGAATTTCAGCAGCAGCTGTAACCATGTGAAACACTGCATATCGGCAGAAGGCTCACGTGTGTTTCAGCTAAGTCTGATAAAGCTGCAAAGTTTCCTCTCAGGATAGTGCTTGTGCTCATTGTCTCTCAGCTCTCTGCTGTGTGTTTGCTCCCATCTGATTTAGCTCCTCAGACTTCAGACGTTCAACTGAGATGACTCATGTTCACAACAAAGCACATCATGCCTGTACTACTAGGAATAACTCGGGTGGAGCCAGGTAGCAGATCACAATGACACGTTTGAAGTAATGAAACGATGTTTGTTTTTTAGAATATTGAAACAATGGATACTGGGAACGCAGGGTCAGCTGGCAGGGACACTCGAGCGCTCTATGGGGGAAGGAGAGAAAGTAGTGGTCAGGGCACGCTGAGAGGGAAGACGGGGTTATGTGAGGAACAGGGTTGGAGAGCGTACTTATCACACGCTTATTTATAGGCTCGGACAGGAGTGCGTGGAGCTGGTGGCTAAGGCGGCGCAGGTGGACCTGGTGATGGATATCCAGAGGGAGACGAACTCAGAAAGGCAAACTGATCCTCAGGAAGTTTGGTGGCCAGGGGAAACGAGGCAAGCTGGAGGAAGGAAGGAAGACAGGCAAAAACTTTGACGGTCGTAGAATCGGACACTAAGCACAACTGACACTTTACTACCTGTGGGTGAGACGACACCAGACGGCTGATGACGCCTGATGCTCCACAGGTGTGTCGGGGAGTCTCGAGGATCACTGCCCAAAAAAGGGAAACGCATCCCAGCTCCTAATACATGGAGCTTTTTGAGTTCTCTGAGACACAGTGGACCTACAGTGAAAATGAGCCTCATCATCAGGTAGATGAATGTGCAGGCTGATTCAGTCAGCAGCAGCTCGTTTGGATGCGGGACCTTAACACCGTCAGCCTAATAGATTTTCTAGAAAGTCAGACTCAGATTAATGTGTCTCATGTGGAAAGCATACACATTTGCAATGCTGTCCTGTTTGCAGTGTTGGGGAGTAACGGAATACATGTACCGCCGTTACGTATTTAGAATACAAAATATGAGTAACTGTATTCCGTTACAGTTACCGTTTAAAAAGGTGGTATTCAGAATACAGTTACTTTGTTGAAATAAA